>NC_056737.1:859934173-860231673 GCF_019279795.1 Protopterus annectens | reverse complement strand
GTGGGCTGGGAAAGGCAGTGTTGACATCACAATATGGGAGGATCACAGGGATTCTGTACAGCATGCAAATAAGGCAGTGTTTACGTCACTTTGGGGGAGGAAACCTCCCAGGATCTTCAGCAAGAGCTATGGCAGATGTGACATCATTATTTAAGAGATGACTAGACAGTTTTCATCTTGGTTTTAAAACTGAAAGTCAAACAGTACGGAAAAGTGTGAAGCCTAAGCAGTAAAACAGAATAATGGATTTTTTTTAAAGCTGCGATTATGTTTTTTTGAGGCTGTATCACATAACAGGATTTTAGAGAGACATCAGGTAGAGATATTTGATTTGATATCCCGTTGTTTTCCTTTAAGTTAAAGTGATGATGTCTTTCAGCTTTTCCCAGTTAGGGGTCGCCACAGCGGAACTTCGGTCCACTAATGATTGGCAGTGGATTTTTTTACAGTGCCGAGTTGCCAGCCCGACGCCCAACCTTCAAAGAAGGCACACCCATTCATACACACACCTACCTCCATGTCTTTAAACATCACTCATCTGCAGGGAGGACATGCAGACACCACACAGAAGGTGCTCCAGATGAGAATCGAAAGGGAGAACCTCTTGCTGTGAGGTGACAATGCTAACCGCTGCACCACCATGGCTGTCGCCTTCTTCAGTTAAAGTATGATTTAGAAATGTCATGTATATCCTGGTTAAATAATAGTAGCAAGCTCTTAGTACAAATGTCATCATTATTCTGGCTAAATATAGTTAATATCAGTTATGGCAGGTATCACAGCTACGAGTGCTGTTTGATCAATCCTGATATGTTGTGCATGGACGCAGCTGTGTCTGGCAGCTAGTACAAATGTCATTATTATTCTGTCTAAACATAATTAATATCAATTATGGCAGGCATCATAGCTTTGAGTGCTGTTTGATTAAGCCTGTCATGGTGCATGTGGATGCAGCTGTGTCTGGCAGCTGTTATATGTTGCCGTTTTCATCTCCAGGAAGCTGTGGGTTGCGGCTTGTGATCAAGGTTTACTGATACTTGTGTATTAGGAAGAGGGGAAGGGGGTGGATAGAACTGTGATTTGGGATATTTAGGCAGAGAATGGTTTGTTTGTACATCTGCTGAGTGAGAGGTGGGAGGGCTGGAGGAGTGTGTTGTCTCATGTTGTGGTGGCTTGTTAGGAGGGGTTTTTTTTTTTTTGATCTGTTTGCTCTCTGTTCTTTTCCTGGCTGCTGCCTCACTGAAAGGGAGGGAATTTAGGCTTGAAGTTGCAGTGAAGTGAAGCTTTGCTTCAGGTGCATCATGAGCCTCTGGGATGTAGTACACAGACACACTAACAGAAACAGATGCTCCCATGCTATGGTAATGGAGACAGAGTGACGATAATGCTTAATGTCTCTGAGGAGTCTCTGAGATGATTCTCAGCAATGCCGTTTTTGGTTAAAAAAATATATACATATATATATATATATATATATATATATATATATATATATATATATGTGTGTGTGTGTGTGTGTGTGTGTATAAACCACATGTGCACATATTGATGGTCTCCCAACACTTTGTTTAGCTCATTAAGTTGATTCTTGATAAAAAAAAAAATAATAATAATAATAAGCACAATTTTATATTTAAAATGTATTTTGATCCAAACACATCAAGGACTTACATAAGAGTGGAATTCTGATTTATTGTGAAAGACTAAGAGCACTTGGTCTTGTGCAGTACCCTTTGCAGTGGTCTGGGAGGTGAGCTTGCTCGGACATGTTGGGCATATGGAGATAGCTGATTCTAGGGGTGTTTGGGGTTGCCGGGAAGTGCTAGAGAGTCATCAGATTTCCTTTGTGGAAATCTGTGGGAATGGAAAGTGTGTTGAATAGTTCACTAGAAGAGTGGCCACTGCATGGAACAGGTTGGTAAAATGAAACAGGACAAATATTGGTTTGGATATTTTAAGAACAGCCTGGAAACACACCACAAGAATTAGCAAATGGTATTCTGGCAAAACTGGATGGGCTTTGTTGCCTGTGCTTGAAGTACTGATATGTGTGTATGTAAGAATGGAAATATACTTGTAACAAATAAGAAACTAGAAGGGTCTCATAATTTAAAGTCTATGGACTGTATAAACATACTTGGAAGAAGCTAATAATAAGAATAAACATTACAGCTTATGGTCTCTCAAATAACTAAGCAACACCCCAAAAAAAATAATAACACACACACACAATAGTTATGTAATGTATGACTTTTGTAAATCTAGACATAAAATATATAATCATCATATAAGATAAAGCAGTCTGCTGAATTTAGATATTAAAGACAGAATTTAATAACATGGGCTTGTGTACAATAACACTACTGTCTTAACGTGTCATAAATGACATACACTACATTGAACATCAAGGGGAAGCATGATGATTTTCTTATATAAGTAAATATGCATAACAAGTCATGTAATTGGTTTAACTTGAATTGTAGTTTTTGTAGCCCATCTTGACCATATTTAATACTTAAGCAGTTACCAAGGTAACTAATGTTTTATACATGACATTAAATTGACAAAGTTGTTCAAGAGAAACAATAGAAGCCTGAACTTGAAATGTCACAGAATTAGCAATCATATTCTGAACAAATAGTATTAAATTGACAATAGACAGTCAGTTTAATAACATGGGCTTGTGTATAATAATACTACTGTTTTAACTTGTCATAAATGGCATACACTATATTGAACATTGAGGGGAAGCATGATGATTTTCTCATATAAGTAAATGTGCATAACAAGTCATATAATTGCTTTAACTTGAATTGTGGTTTTGTAATACATCTTGACCATACATAATACTTAAGCTGTTACCAAGGTAACTAATGTTTTATACATGACATCAAACTGACAAAGTTGTTCAAGGGAAACAATAGAAGCCTGAACTAGGAATGTCACAGAATGTAACAATCACATTCTGAACAAATAGTATTATATGGACAATAATCACTCAGTTTAACCTTTGCTGATTATACAAAATAGAATGTTGCCATTTAAATCTAAAAAATTTCAGTATATGCCATAAAATGGCAATTTATGAATATGGAAAGGGAACTTGTAAACATTAATCACAATAAGTGAATTTGTTGTTTTTAACCTATAATTTCACTCATTTTATAATAAGAAATGACAGATATGAAAATACTTATGTGTAGGAAATGGGGGGGGGGGATGCACTGATAATTAAAATGCACTAACTTCCATCAATGTTTACATAAAACAAACTTGATGCTTTAAGTAAGTTAGCAACAAACAAAGTGATTACTTAAATGCTGGCAAACAATGAAATATAACTTCTGATATAGCTAGTTAAATACATTGTATTATAAACGTTAGGTATAACTATTATTACCATCTATTTATATTAAGTAATAAGTTTGGAAAGACTTCATCAATAAGGGTGAATATGTTAAATAACTGTGTGCTATAATCTTTTACTGAGGTTTTATATATGATACATCCTACTTTACTATGATTGAATTGTTTGTCATCTATCTTTCATGTAAATATTAATTGCTTATACAATAAGTAGGCATTTATATTGTATTAGAATTCTGTTAAATCTACAATAGTACTGTATTTGGTCAAAATAATATAAATATTGCTTATTCCTATTATAAATATTCTCCATATGATAATTCAATTTATGGAGCTCAGATGTTCTGGATTGTTAAGGTATGAGTGATAATCTGATTGACTTAGGTTTATCCATCAGATTAGGAATGATTTTCATTCCATGGCTAGTGTAGATCTTAGTTTTTGTTAACATTTATTAGTTTAAATTTATTTCACAAAAACATTTTTAGTATGCCTGACCAAAACATTACTTTATTGGTAAACACTCAAAAATATAAAACTGATAATTTCCTTTAAAAGCTCAAACATATACTTTATAGTTATCAGAGGAAAATGTTTAATAGTCACAATAAAACCAAAATACTTAGTCTAAATAACCTAAGATGGATTTAACTTTACTATTTTTAAATACCAATGGCTTAAATAATCCTAGCAATAGATCAAATCCACTGAAATATTTAAAACTGAACAAAGCACAAATTGTCTTCCATTAGGAAACTAATTTCAAAACAAATGACAATTACAAATGGAATCTTAAGGAATATATGATACTGGCGCAATCCACTTATAAGACAAAAGGGGTAACAAATGTTATGGAAAACAAATGTGATTAACCCAGAAATCATTTATAAGTATGAAGATAAAGAAGGCCATATGGCATTAGTAATAGTTAAATATAATAACAGAATATAGACCCTAGTCAATCTGTACTGGTTCACAGGCATTGGATCAGGAACTGTTAAAAATACTTGGATTTAATTTCCAATAATTATAAAGGCAACTTAATATTAGGAGGAGATTTTAACTGTATATTTGATATTTCTGAAACTACAACTAAGACCGCTGCATACATCTGCTGTATCAAAAGCTTTAAACAAGTGGGTAGAATCATTTCATCTTGTAGATACTTTCAAATTTAAAGAAGATAAATCTTTGCTGTTTTCTCATCAAGATCACAGATTTGGTACCCAAATTAGAATAGATAAAATATTTGCTGCCCATGACTTACACTCTAAAATCATTAATTTCTCAATCAGTCCCTGCCACTTTTCAGACCACAATTCATTGATACTAAAACTTCAAAATGGGTGCAAACCATTAATCTTTAACTCCAGAATTCCAGCATATATAACTAAAATTAAAGAGTTCAAGCCCTGGTTATTATCTGAATTACAGTTCTTCTTAGATATTAACTACGCCACAGAAATAGATAAAATAATGATATGAGACTCATTAAAAGCTTACATATATGGTAAAACCCGAACTTGGTATACAAAAAAATCAAAGAATGGGATTCAGAATTGTTAGATCTACAATCCAAACTTTTGTCAGTAAAAGATGAAAAAAATCTAAATCATTTAGAGATGAAAAAGAAAGTAGAAGTATTAAACAATAAATACAACAAAATTCTAGCACATAAAACTAGTTTAGCTTTAGAAAAACTAAAAATTAATACCTTGGCCACTTCTCCCAAATATTTACATAATTTATCCACAAGAATTAAAATACAATCAAAAGCTAATAACATTAAAAGTATCCTCAATGAAAAGACAGGGAAAAATGTCTTGGATATAGGTGACATTTTTGATGCCTACAGAAATCACTATATGGAACATTTCCAAAAAGAAAATTACATATCAATCAATTAAATCTAGATGAAAAATATTCTAATATTAAAAAATACCAGAAAAAAATTTAAATTAGATCTGCAAGCACCCATATCCTACAAAGAAATTACAGATACAATAAAAGAGGATAAACATAATAAAGGTCCAGGTATAGATGGCATAAATATGGAAATATATAAACTTTTTCCTTTAAAAATACTAACCCTCTTCCATAAAACTCTATTAGAAATTCAGTCAAAACTTTAATACCACCCTCTTGGAGATATTCCTTAATCACACCAATCCTAAAGAAAAACAAATCCCCAAATCTCTGTACCTCATATAGACCTATATCATTATTAAATAATGACTATAAGATATTTATGACAATATTAACTAACAGAATGAAAATACCACTATCCAAAACAATAAATAATGGTCAAACTGGATTTATATATGATAGACACACACATGACAATATTAAAAGGATAATTTCTTTTATAGATTATGTTAATAAAGAAAATAAAGAAGCACTCATAATTGGCTTAGACATAGAGAAACCAGGTAAACCAAATGAATGAGCTGTAGAAAGCACAAGTCCAAGGCTGACAATAAAAAATGTAAATTTAATGAAGTAAGCACACGCTTTCGGAGAACTCAATGGCGCTCCTTCCTCAGACAAAAAAGTTTTACATCTCTGAATAACAACCACATTTTTATACAATCAATTATGCTAATTAAGTGTGTTCAAACTAACAAATCACATAGACCCATAAGGGGGTGTGTTCCTATTACTAGCACCAGCAAACAAACTTAGCATAATTGATTGTATAAAAATGTGGTTGTTATTCAGAGATGTAAAACTTTTTTGTCTGAGGAAGGAGCACCACTGAGTTCTCCAAAAGCGTGTGCTTACTTCATTAAATTTACATTTTTTATTGTCAGCCTTGGACTTATGCTTTCTACAGCTCATTCGTTTGGTTTACCTGGTTTGTCATTTGTTTAGTGCTTTTTGGTTTACTTAGACATAGAGAAAGCCTTTGATTCCCTAAACTGGGACTATTTATTCAAAATTCTGGTGTTATTTGAATTTCCTCCTTCCTTTGTTCATCTGCTAAAGAATATATATATATATATATATATATATATCTATATATATATATATATATATATATATATATATATATATATATATATATATACACACACACACACACAAATCATTTAGTGTATGTTAAGCTAGGTATTTTCACCTCTGAATCTATACGTATAACAAAGGGTACTAAACAAGGATGTCCCATGTCACCGATTCTATTTGCTTTGGCTATTGAAATATTGGTAGATTCAATACGTAGCAATACAAAAATCAAAGGAGTAGATGTTTATGAACAATACAATTCTAAAGTAATGCTCTTTGCTGATGACATAGTATTAACATTATCCAATACAAAAGAGACATTAGAAGAATTAGATATTTTAATTGACACATTTTACATGACTTCAGGACTCCAATTCAATAAGTCAAAATCAAAATTTTTATTTTTAAATAAAGAAAGAATTGCAGACGAAGGGGAATCACATTATAGGGAAACAAGAATCTACCTTAAAATATCTAGGAATTGAGTTATGCAAGGATAATAATGAATTAGTCTCAAAAAACTACAATGATATCATCAATATAATTAAAATCTCTGTGGAAAAGTGGAACAAAATAATATTAATATTTGAAGATAGACTGCAGTTACTAAAAATGGTTTTACTACCCAAGATTCTATATATAGCTTTGGCAATACAACTGTTACCAGAAAGGAATATACTCAAAGAAATAAACTCATGCCTAATAAAATTTTTATGGTTTCCCAAAAGAAACAGAATAGCTTTAATACATCATAGCAGACCATAGATAGAGGCAGGATTAAACTTTCCTGATATAGAAACATATATAAAAGCATCATAGGTTCATAGGTTCATAGGTTTATACTAGGCTATCTGCCCTAAGGCATTTATAAGCCTAGCCCAAATTTTTGTGGCTTACGCCACCCCTTATATGAAAAAATACTGTGCCCATTAGTTTGTTGTGCCTCTGTCCAGCAGTGACACAGAGATGATTCCTGGGGTAAACCTACGATCTCCCATCCACAGGTCAAGATTTCTCTTGAAAAGAGCCAGCGAGGTGCTCTGCCTCACATGGACCGGGATTTTATTCCACAGCATAGGGAGTCTCTGAGTGATAAATCTATCCCTCCAGCACGTCCTATTAATATCAGTGCTAAGGTTTAAGTCGCTTGTTCTAGTGGTTTTGGTGGATTTGGATTTTTTGAGGTGGAGCATGTCCATTAATTCCGGGTTGGACATGGCCTTGTATGTCAGGCACATGTCACCTCTGAGCAGACGGTATGTGACTGAATAGAGCTGGAGTTTCTTCAATCTGGCAGCATATGACAGATTTTGGAGTCCCTTTATCCTTTTGGTGAGGAACTTTTGGGGTCTCTCCAATTGCTGCAGATGTCGGGTGAGATACATCCCGAATGGGGCATTGTACTCGATCATTGGTCTGATAACTGAAGAGTACAGGGGAACAATGACCTCACTAGATCTGGATGTGAATCCCTTCATGATCAGGTGGGCAATGTAGAAGGTCTTTCTAACCACTTTAGCAATGTGAGTGTCAAAGAAAGGCCACTGTCAACCTGGGTCCCCAGGTCCCTGATAACCTCTTCTGTGCTTAGTGGATTGCCACCTATATGGTAGGTTGGGGTTACCTTGTTTTTCCCGAAGGGTATGACTATACATTTTTTGGTGTTTAACTTCAGGCCATGGCTCTGGCACCAGCTATCTGTTTCCGTGAGTCCCTTCTGAAGGATATCCGTGTCCGATGCACTTTCCACTATGGCGCCCAGTTTGCAGTCGTCTGCAAACTTTGTCAGCCAAAGTCCTCCCATGTTGGCCTGTACTTCTGAGAAGTAGATGCCGAACAATGGGGGGCCAAGGACCGAGCCCTGTAGGACACCACTTGTGACCGGCTTGGAGTCTGACATAGCGCCAGCAACTCTAACCCTGTGGGTTCTGTCCTTAAGCCAGTTTGCAACCCATCTTGTGACATATGGGTTTACATTTAAGCTGGTAAGTTTTTCTACAATACCCTAGTGGGGTATTGTGTCGAAAGCCTTTGCAAGGTCAAGGTAGGCTGTATGGACTGCCTTTCCCTCATCAATGGCCTTGGTGACTGTTTCGAAGAAGTTGACCAAGTTCAAAAGACATGATCTTCCCTTGACAAAGCCAAACTGGGTCGAGTCCAATGTCTGCAAGTCCCCTATATCTTTGTTTATGAGCTCTATTATGATCCTCTCCATAGCTTTGCAGACTAGACTTGTTAAGCTTATGGGGTGGTAATTACCAGGGTCCGTAGAGGCACCGCCTTTTTGGAGTGGGACCACAGTTGCCGTACGCCACTCCTTGGGCATGTATCCTGTGGTAAGGCTGAGATACAGCTGCCTTATGTGTGGATTTAATTCCTCATTTAGCTCGTGTAGCACACAGCCGGGGACACCATCCGGTCCCATTGATGCTGTGTTTTTAGCTTTAGAGAGAGCAGCTTTCACCTGCGCATTTGAGATGTCTGGGAGGCTACACTTTGCTGGGATAGTTATCTCTCCTTTAGGGGGGGAGAGGGGGGGTGAAGTTTGCACTGAACCTGTATGCCAGTATGTTGGCAATGTCTGTGGGTTCAGTGATTTTTGTATCATTTTGGACTAATTCTGAGCATATCTGGGAGTTTCCACCCAGGTTCCTAACATAGCTGAAAAAGGCCTTATGATTGTCCTTTGAATCCATGGCAATTTTTCTCTCAAAATTGGTCTTAGTTGATTTTATGAGTGCTCGTATTTTTTTTACTAATAATGATCGGGGTGACTTCCCTTTTATGGATTTTGTTCTATCATGTAATAGCTTTCTCCTCTTATTGTAAAGTTTGTTAATGGCTGGGGTCCACCAGACTGGACGTTTGCCCTTTGTGGAAAGAGTCTTGGTTTTATTTAGGATTGCCTGATCCATGCAGTCCTGGAGGTGTTCATAGAAGGCATTTGTAAGGGCTTCCGCAGCTTGGGTTGTGGCTTCCACTGGCTCAGGGGCCTTGAAGGATACCACACCAGTCTTGAGTAGTGTGAAGTTTGCTTTAGAGAAGTTCTTCACTGTGGTCTTTTTTGTTTGGGGTGGGGGGGTAATGTGGATTTCCAGTGAGATTAGTTTATGATCAGATCTCACCAATGAGGGATAAACTTCCGGTGTGGAGCATTTTGTCCCCATGTTTGTGATAATGAGATCTAGTATATTTTCTCCTCTCATGGGAACAGTGACTAGCTGTTCCATGGCATTTGAATTTATGAACTCCAGGAACCATTGGGCTAGAAAGTTAGGGCTTGAGTAATGTTCCCAGTCTATATTCGGGTAGTTGAAGTCACCCAATATGATGGTGTTTGGAGATACATTTATACCCTCCAGTTTCTTCAGGAAGGCTGTGTGGGGTTCCTGAGTTTGAGAGGGTGGCCTGTAGCATGTTACAATTTGTAGAGCAGTTTTGCCTATGGTTAGTTGCACCTGGATGGTTTCGAAGCTTAGATGCGTTGCCAACAACCTGGAGGTGTGGGTATCCTTTTGAATATGGATACACCCCTCCTTTTGTGGTGTGGTCCGGGTTTTGGGGCGGAGCATGATATGAGGTAAAACCTAATAGTGCCGGGGTGCTCTCAGGAGCCTTGAACCAGGTTTCAGTTACAGCACAGTCATCGATGTTCTCCATACTGAGAAGGGCCTCGAGTGCGTGCATTTTGAGATTTAGACTTCTGGCATTGAGCAGCATTACCCTCAGTTTCTTCCCATTTTTGTTTTCTAGGGTGGTAGGTTTTGAATTTGTGCCTAGCCTAAAAACTATGCGGGTGGCAAGAGCCTTAGCCAATATCCGGAATCCCAGGGTGACAGGTGCAAGCCATCCCTTATGAAGCAGCGTGGCTTGTCAAGCATGTCATCCCAGGCAGACAGACACTGGATCCCCTTTGAATGACACCAGACATTAAGCCAATTGTTAAAGCTGATCATCTTGTCTCTATATTGTGGCATCATTCTTGGTGAAGGAAGGATACTGCTCAGGGTCAGGGTCATACCTGCCTGGGCTACATAATCAGAGAGCTCCTCTATGTCTCTTTTCATGTAGTCCAGGGAGGTACGTCTCAGGTCGTTCACACCAGCATGGACAATGACTGTGTCATATTTGTACTTGCCGTGGAGTGACCCGAGTGCTTGTGTTATGTGGCGGATTCTAGCACCCGATAGGCAGCTTACTGTGACCCTCTCCTTGTTCAGCCTGGTGAGTGGGACGTCAGTGTGTCTGACTATGGAGTCACCTATGACAAGTATGTTTGGTGTTATATTTGGCCTTAAGGGCTGTGACTGCTTTGCAAACTGCTTTTGTGGTTTATGTGTTGCTTGTGGGGTGTCTTGAGGTAGCAGTTGTTTGGGTGTCTGCTTTGGAGGCCTCTGCTGTTTAGGTAAATTTTTACTCAGAGCCTCCGAGTATGTCTTTGTGTGTTTATGTGTTTGATTCAGTGGTGTGGTAGCATTATGTGAGGCTGGTTTTGTGGTGTGTGTAGTTGCCCTCTCCTCCTGGTCTGGTCTTGCCAGTCCTGAGTTGAGAGAGCTCAGCCTCCAGTTTGGCTAAATAGCTGCATCTCTCACAAGTATCTGTGTTATGTGGGAGGAGGAGAGGGTTGTCTGTGTACATGAGGCAATTATAACATTGCCTCAAGATTCCCAGATTCACCAGCTGGACCGGAGATGAGATTGACAACTGACCTTTGGACATGCTAGAATAATATTGGGAATTCCTTAATAATTGAAAACAAGGGCCAGTGGGGAGTGAGGGTGTAGTGCTTTTAATTTTTAGTGCTGACTTATATAATTGTTTTAGTGAGCAAGTGCAAGGTAACTTGAGTGCAATGTGTTACAAGTAACTAAATGCAAAAACGACAAACAGTAACTTTCTTTCAAGTGAAACAAGGAACTAGTACAGTAAGCAATGCAGATATCACTAGTGATCCACAGAAGTGCTGAGAAGCCGCGTATTAGGTGGAATTAGCTTCCAGGGAAATAACAAGCAAACAAACAACAAGCATATAAACAAAGCTCGATTCAGCAGGCCTGGATCTAGTCTATGCTAGAGCAAACAAGGTGTACCAATTTCAGTAAGATACAGTTCAAATATTCAGGCACTATAAACCTTTAACCAGAAATTCCCAGCTCAGAAGGGCAGAGTCCAGCCTCTTCTCCCACAAGAGTGCAGACCACGAACCTTCTTAATGTAAAATAACTGGCCTGAAGCCCAAGTGCCTAAACCAGAACTAATACACTTGGACACTGGGCTCTCAATCAGCAGTTCCCAACTTAGAAGGATGAAAGCTACCTGTCCTGCCACCACACTGCTTGCCACAAACCTTCCTAATGTAAAACAACTGGTCTGAAGCCCAAGTGCTTAATCCAAAAGACTTAGAATGATAGCTACACTTTAATCAAGTTACAACCAAGCAGTAATAAATACAATTGAATACTTTAGAGAATGTCTGGATTAGTGCTCAAGTTACACAAACAAAGCTAGATCCAGCAGGCCCAAATCCAGTCTATGCTACAGCAAACAAGGCACACCAACTTCAGTAAGAAGCAGTTCAGATATGCATGCACTATAAGCCTTTAACCAGAAATTCCCAGCTCAGAAGGGCAGAGTCCAGCCTCTCCTCCCACAAGAGTGCAGACCACAAACCCTCTTAATGTAAAATAACTGGCCTGAAAGCCCAAGTGCTTAAACCAGAATTAATACACTTTTAGAATAACAGACACTGAGCTCTCAATCCGCAGTTCCCAACCTAGAAGGATGTAAGCTACCTGTTCTGCCACAATAGTGCAGACCACAAACCCTCTCAGTGCAAAACAACTGGTCCGAAGCCCAAGTGTTTAAACCAAAAGGCTTAGAATGAGTTACACCAAGCAGTAATAAATACAATTGAGTATTTTTAAGATGATGCAAAAGTAAAATGAAGTAGGTAGAAACACAAGTACAGTAAAAGCAGATGATTTTTTTTAAAAATATCAATATCTAAAACAATCTCAGATTGGATAAGTCCAAATTATTCTGCAAATTGGAAAGAATTGTTAACTGTAATATCAATACATGAATTTGATTTTCAAAAAAAAATTTCAAATAACAGATAAAAACAATTTGCCATGGCACATATTATGTATTAGTATGCAATATAACATAACTAAGCCCACTAAAACTTGTATGATTAATTATTACATTGACTCATTTAGGAAAACAATTAATGCAAATATAGATTTAAAAATCTGGTTTGATCATTTAACACCATTCATACTTACAAAGAGCAAGAGCTATCCACATAAAATATAAAGAGAAATAATTAATTCCTGGGAACATAAAGGATTTGTTTGTTGGTTTCAATGTATCAAAGAACTAAAAGTTTTGGATATTCAAACAATAGAAACAACATACAAAATTCCACAACAAGATTGGCTAACTATGCAAAGCATTCTGATGTATTCACAAGATTTATGTAGAATAATTAGTAATTCTTCATTTAAAGAAATACCTAAACTTACAAAATACCTATATGAAATCATATATAATGTTTATGACATGGGAAATAGTATTTTGAAATTTTACAAGATACTGATAAATTATAAAACAACACCCAAATCCTCATATTGGAATTATATAACAAAAGGACAATCATTACAGCTAACTGAAGAAATTAAATCAAATATTTTTTATCAATAAAACATACATCCTTTACACAATACTGAAAAGTTTTTAATTGGAAATGCTTGTACAGAGCATTCTTAACTCCATATAAAATTACTAAAATTAATTCTTCCACAAAGGGAATATGTTGGAAGTGTGAGCAAATACACAATGCAGATTGGAATCACATTTTTTTGACTGTGTTGAAATTAAGCCATTTTGGAATGGTATTAAAAACTTTTTACAAGCTTTATTTAATGAATTGTTTAATTTATCTAAAGCTCTAGTATTATTAAATGTGTACGAAGGTCCTCATTTGAATGAGTCAAATATGTATCTAGCATGAACAATACTTGCAAACTCAAGGAAGTGTATAACAAGAAGATGGAATACAAACACAATACTGACTTTGGAAGACTTCTACAGCCTACTAAAGACCAGAGCATTGTTGGAAATTAAAATTAAAGAATTAAGGATTCATCCTAAGCCACTTATTAACAATCAATGGAAGAACGTCTTATCATTGATTTACACTTTACAATAACTGACTAAATATACTCTGATAACTGGATTGTTATACCTATAAAGTAATTATATATATTGAGCTCTGTTATAGTGTCAGGTTGATGTAAATAGTGTACATAGTTATTAAGATGTTATATACAAATACTATGGAATTTATTCAACTGTATTTGAAAAATAAAAATGTTTGAGAAAAAATAAAATAAAATAAATATTGACAAAAATCTTTAAGAAAAAAACAAGCTTTGTCTATTTTTATAAGACAAACCCTATTTAATTGACAGATAGCAGTTCTACATGTTTAGGGCTCCCAAATCTAACTTTCTTTACAAGTAACAGTTACAACTATTAATAAGAGAATGATTTAAAAATAATCAAAATCCGTACCTTAAAAATAGACTGGTTGTCAAACAGATCACATTCAATCAGAATAAGAAAAAGTCCCTGTTCACACTAATAATTGTTATTATAATCATGATCTCACCCTAAATGCAAAGAAATGCTATATAGTAACCTTGGTAACATTAATACTCCTGCACGTTATCATATCAGTGGCATTCCCTTTAAGACTAACACTGTGATCCAGGATTTAAGAATTTGCATATACATAAGCTGTCCTTCAATCAAGATATCTCCAATACTGTAAAAAAATACTTCTAAAGGAGGGGTGGATGGCTCAGGCAAAGATGGATGCCTAATCATGTTTCTTCCTCTAACCAGGACCCAAAGAACAGGATAGATTGGTGTTAATAATGGAGGAAGAGAACTCCAGCATCAAGTTACAGGAAGTGGCATGTAAAGGTTTTAAAAAAGCAACTTCAAATGAAAGATTTCTACTTTCATTTGAATGTCTCTCCCTCATGGCAACTGAAGGGGAGTTCTGTTGAGTTAAGCAACAAACATGAGCCCATCAGCTTGAGGAGGAAGAGGTGGATCGGTGGCAATGGACTAAGTCACTTCAAGAACAAATATCCAAGAACAAGCAGAAATTAGTGATATTTCATTTTAGATTGCACCATCTTGGAGGGAGGAGCATGTTATGTTGTACATCTATCAGACACAGTCTAGTGATGTTTCTGCCAACCTAAAGATACAACATGACCCATACTTGTGGCAACAATATTTTAAAGGATGAGGACACACATGTTGCATCTCTCTTTTTCTGAAACAAAAATAAATGATCTTGTGTGGTAGAATTTTGCAATACAATGTACTTATATATGTTGTAACTGCACAGTTTTCATGTTCAGAGATATGCTGTGTAGGCATAGAACTGAGAATTTCTGTCCAAAAAACAAAACGTATACTATGCATTTTGAATAATCAAAAGCTTTGTGTTTTGACATCCTTCTTTTTCTACTAAAAGCCACAAAAACAAACAGTCTTTGCCAAGGAAAAATGTGTAAACTTCCTTTCTGCATGATCAATGTGTTTGACAGCCTATATCTCTGTCACTCAATTAACTGTTCCAACTGCCAGCATAGCTGGGGAAAGGTGTGGTCTAAAAATAAATATCACCCGTTCTATATTTGATTACTTACTCAAAACTATGATTCACCCCCTCCCTTACCTTACCTTAATACCTCAGATGAGAAAATCCACAGAGTAGGCATACTGAAGCACAGGAAGAATTCACTGAGGAGTGTTTTACTTGTATTTCAATCATCAAGAATGAGAGATTATTTAGTCCAATTTACTCAGAAAAACCTCCATCTGCTTGTAGACTATTCAAGCAGATTGCACAGTTTAAAACAGAAGATGGAGTTAAAAAATAATGGGTGGACTGTAGATACAAAGCAATCTTGGCGCATCTGGCAATCATTACTACAGAAAGAGGGGAAATAGGATCATGCTTCATGATGTTAAAGAAGCAAGGAACATTTTGGTTGGAATTAAAGATTAGATATTTCTGTAGGAGAACAGAAGATGCGAAAGATCAATGTGCAGACAAAGAGATGGAATGGGAGATAGCAAAAAAAGACTGAGACCATAATCACCTACTAAAACCCAAACACAGACTAGGCCTAAGTAATCCAGACATGCAGCTGAACCTGGTGGGATCTACAACAAAAACTGCTCTCTCCTGCACATAGAAAATCAGGAGAGCCTAAAGGCATCAGACCAGTTTACCAGTCTCCAGTGGACAGCTCGTGAAAGAGAAGTGTTACCCCCACACCAACAATGTCAACTATCACAAGGGAAGGGGCTTCCTAATTTACAGTTCTATAAATAAATCTAATGGCAGAGAAAAAGAAGCTCCAGTGAACTGATTTATTGCTGCCTTCTGTATTTCTGAGTGTTTTCTATCTAAAAACAAAAAAAGCAAAAAAATAATCCTTGTTTTCCCGCCTCTCCTCGACTAGTTTAGACCAGTTTACAGGCTTTGCTGTATTCTGGGCTGTGGTGTAGTTCTTGTGTTGTCCATTACCTTACTTGAATAAGAAGGAAGTTTCTTTGCTCACCAGTGGGAGTGGGGAGCCTTGAGCAGCCTATCTATCCCTGAAGGAAGTGACCTCAGCACAAGAGCTGTAGTAATTGGTTGTTTTGGACCATTTCTAGCTCTTTTCAAGTTCCCTGTTTAAAATCCGCCTCAGAGCATTTTTTTCTGGCTATACTACTCAGAAACAGCTCCACGTGGTCCTGCAGAGTGGTCCTAGCTACAGAGAACTGAGAAAAGTGACTACGTTCCAGATTTAAGTATTTTTTTCTGTTTTTTACTTGAAATACCTTCTCTTGCTTATTTTAAACAAGCTTATACTGTTATTTTAACTGTTTGCTGCATTTTATAGTATCTGCACTTAAAAGTTTATCTGGTCGAAAATTAATTGAAAATCTGTTTGTTTAATTTAACTATTGAGGCTGCCCACTAAAGTGTGCTAGCCTGTGTAACTGATTTATTGCTGCCTTCTGTATTTCTGAGTGTTTTCTATCTAAAAACAAAAAAAGCAAAAAAAATAATCCTTGTTTTTCCACCTCTCCTCGACTAGTTTAGACCAGTTTACAGGCTTTGCTGTATTCTGGGCGGTGGTGTAGTTCCTGTGTTGTCCATTACCTTACTTGGATAAGAAGGAAGTTTCTTTGCTCACCAGTGGGAGTGGGGAGCCTTGAGCAGCCTATCTGTCCCTGAAGGAAGTGACCTCAGCACAAGAGCTGTATTAATTGGTTGTTTTGGACCATTTCTAGCTCTTTTCAAGTTCCCTGTTTAAAATCCGCATTAGCGTGGCTTTGCGCGATTGTGCGCATAGCGCAGCGCCGGTTAAACAGGGTTAAACTTTTCCTGGCTCCGCCAAGTCTGCTCTTCAAATTTTCCCTTAGAAAGCTCTACTCTTAGAATAACCAGTCTACTTGTTTTATTATAAGCATAGCACTTGTTCTCTAAGCTACTCTTCTAAGCAAGCACTCTCAAACTCAAGTAGCACTACATCCACCTACCACCCCAACCACTTCCCTTAAAGGCACAGCACTCTCTTATAATATTCTAGCATGTTGAGTGGTAGATTGCTAGCATCTGCTCCTGCTCAGCTGGTTAATCTGGGAATCTTGAGACAATGCTATAATTGTCTCATGTACACAGACAACCCTCTCCTCCTCCCAACAAACACAAATACATGTGAGAGATGCAACTATATAGCCAAACTGGAGGCTGAACTCTCTCAACTCAGGACTGGCAAGACCAGACAGGAGGAGAAGGTAACCACACACACAACAAACCCAGTCACACATAGACCTACCCCAACTGCAAATCAAACACATAATAACACAAAAACATACTCGGAGGCTCTATTAAAAAACTTACCAAAACAACAGAGGCTCCCAAAGCAGACACCCAAAAATCCACCACCTCAAAACATAACACATGCAACACATACAACAAAAAGAACCAATGCCGCCAGGTAAAGCACTCTCATCAAATGAACAATACCAGTAGAAAAAACGATGAGTGCACCATGCGCTGTAAAATAAACTCCAGTAAAACTCCAATAAAAGCTCCAAATTGAACGGATATTCGCGTTTATTATTAAAAACAGAAAAACAAACAAACTGCAGTGTAGTGAGCTCTTTCGCGTTGTTCAACAACGCTTCATCAGACATAGTTGCAGTTAAGAAGCACTCCGCCTTAAATGCTAATACATGATGACATCACAATATTCCTAAAAGACATTTAACCAAGCAACAAGAGACATAAAAATCAAATTAGAACATAATATAAGGCTTAATGTTTGAGAGGTCTAGATGCTAGAAATGGCTTAATGGAAAACCTGTCATTAAGCCCAAATCTGTGGGCTTGTAACTTCATTATCCATTTGCCCTCCCTCTCCTCAGTCCTGTTTTTGACATTACCTAACCTACCATTTTTGATAACCAACTCCAGAACCTGAAACTTGAAACTATGTGTACTGCCTTGTTCCACTATGTGTTTCGCCAAGGCATTCATTACATTACCTTTTCCAATGGCATTTCACTAGAAATTTAGCCTTGAAATTGCTTTATGGGCATGAAGAGGGATGTGTTAGCAATGATTTTACATTTTTTAAGAAACCATCTTTGTATATACCCCAGCAGCACCCTCTCTTGGATGCTTTTGAACAGGCAGTTGAGAAGGATTTATTTGAATTGTATAATGATAGAAATGCTAAACCACATTTTTTCAATTTAACAACGAATGAGAAAAAAGCCCTTGATAGCCTAAGAAGTAATAACACCATTGTAATCAGACAAGCAGACAAAAGTGGCGCAGTTGTCGTCATGGATAGTCTCCATTACTCCAATAAGATGGAATGTATGCTTTCTGATAGTGAGACATACCTATCAATACCCAACTATAGTCTCAATAATTTGATTAAGGGTGTACATGCCAGATTATATGATTTAATGTTAACTGACATTATTGACAGAGATTTATACACCTATTTTTTGATTGACAATCCTTTGATCCCCTCCTTTAGGGGCCTACCCAAGATCCATAAAAACACACTAGATCCACCTATGCGACCCATTGTATCCAGTTGTGGTTGGTTAACTGAACCTCTATCCATTTATCTTGACAAAGTATTTAAACCTGTTGTCACTGAGGTAAAACATGTCTTGAGAGACACGTCTAATTTTCTTGATAATTTGGCCATATTTAGCCATTCATCTTCTTTCAATAGAGATGACCTATTAGTTACTCTCGATGTGAAATCTCTTTTTACGTCGATTCCCAACGATATGGGTATGGAGTTTGTCAGAGCTATTTTGGTTCATAATAAGTTAACAACCCACATGATTCATAGATGCATGTCACTTTTTGAGATTATTCTTGAGAACAATGTTCTTTGTTATCAAGAGAAGTATTTTTTGCAAACTAAAGGGGTAGCAATGGGCACCCCATGTGCCAACGCCTACGCCAACTTGGTGTTGGCACATTGGGAGAGCACATTTGTTCTGAATAGTGATTCTGAATACATTGACCATCTAAAGTTTTACAATAGATTTGTGGATGATGTGTTTCTTTTATGGAGAGGAACAGTCGAACAGCTCTTGGCTTTTGTAACATATCTTAATGCCACCACTGATTTTCTTAGCTTTGAATGTTCATATTCAACAGACATGATTGACTTCCTTGATGTAAAAATTATTAAGGGTTCCCATGGTTTTGACACTGAACTTTTCAGGAAAACCTGTTGGAGAAACAACTTATTACACCGTGAAAGCATGCACCCCAAGCATGTACACAGGAATATCATTAGGAATCAAACCATTAGGGTTTCGAAACTGACATCACAATCAACAGCTTACAATGAACACAAGGAGAGCTTAGCCAGGAATTTCATATCTAGGGGTTATGGGAAGAACCATGTACTTGATGCCATTTCCAAAGGTGATCGTTGTAGATCTGATGAGGGAGCTGCTTTGATCAATGGACCATGTGTTCGTCCATATCAACCCAAGATTAGGAACATGGCTAGTGTCAATAGGATTGTCATTCCATATACAAATAGGAACAATCATGTTTTGGACGTTCTTAACAAACATTGGGGCCTTCTAATGATCGATGATAAGATCAGATCTTTGGTCGATGAGAGACCTAGGGTGGCGTATAGGAATATGCTTTCACTCAATAGGCTACTCTGCTATGATAAGACTTGCTCAAATGCTCAGACGACTCACAAAACAGGCACATTTGCCTGTCACACCTGTAATCAATGCAGATACATTTCAAATTCTGATAGCTTTATACATCCTGTGACTAAGAAGACATACACATTCAAACACTATGCTAATTGCAAATCTGTCAACTTGGTATGTGTAGCTGAGTGTCAACTCTGCAAGATTTTCTATGTGGGCATGACGACCAGATCGCTACGAGAGCGCATTAGAGAGCATATCTATGCCATTGGAAAAGGTAATGTAATGAATGCCTTGGCGAAACACATAGTGGAACAAGGCAGTATACATAGTTTCAAGTTTCAGGTTCTGGAGTTGGTTATCAAAAATGGTAGGTTAGGTAATGTCAAAAACAGGACTGAGGAGAGGGAGGGCAAATGGATAATGAAGTTACAAGCCCACAGATTTGGGCTTAATGACAGGTTTTCCATTAAGCCATTTCTAGCATCTAGACCTCTCAAACATTAAGCCTTATATTATGTTCTAATTTGATTTTTATGTCTCTTGTTGCTTGGTTAAATGTCTTTTAGGAATATTGTGATGTCATCATGTATTAGCATTTAAGGCGGAGTGCTTCTTAACTGCAACTATGTCTGATGAAGCGTTGTTGAACAACGCGAAAGCGCTCACTACACTGCAGTTTGTTTGTTTTTCTGTTTTTAATAATAAACGCGAATATCCGTTCAATTTGGAGCTTTTATTGGAGTTTTACTGGAGTTTATTTTACAGCGCATGGTGCACTCATCGTTTTTTCTACATGCAACACATACTTCAATAAATTGGTGTGTCAATAAATCACAGCCCTTAAGGCCAAACACTATGTCTGATACACTAGTGATAGGTGACTCTATAGTCAGACACACTGACGTCCCACTTACCAGGCTGAGCAAGGAGAGGGTAATGGTAAGCTGCCTATCAGGGGCTAGGATCCGCCATATAACACACGCACTCAGGTCACTTAAAAGCATGTACAAATATGACTCCGTCATTGTCCATGCCGGCCTGAATGACCTGAGACGTACCTCCTTGGACTACATGAAAAGAGACATTGAGGAGCTCTCTGATTATGTAGCCCAGGCTGGTATGACCCTGATCCTGAGCAGCATCCTGCCCTCACCAAGAATGATGCCACAATACAAAGACAAGATGATCAGCTTTAATAATTGGCTCAATTACTGGTGTCATTCTAGGGGGATACAATGTCTGTCTGCTTGGGATGACATGCTGGACAAGCCACGCTGCTTCGCAAGGGACGGCTTGCACCTGTCACCACTGGGCTTCTGGATATTGGCTAAGGCTCTTGCCACCCCCATAGTGCCTTTTTTAGGCAAGGCTCAAAAGACGAACCCACCTCCTTAGAAAACAAAAATGGAATAAAATTAAGGGTAATGCTGCTCAACGCCAGAAGTCTAAATCTCAAGATGCAGGCTCTCAAAGCACTCCTCAGTATGGAGAACATCGATGTCTGCGCTGTAACCGAGACCTGGTTCAAGGCTCCTGAGAGCACCCCAGTGCTACCAGGCTTTACCTCGTATCATGCTTTTCAGCCCCAAAACCCGGGCAGAACCACAAAGGGAGGGGGAGTGTCCATATTCATCAAGGACACCCACACCTCTAGGTTAGTGGCAACTCATGAAGCATCAGAGACCATCCAGGTGCAGCTAACTATATGCAAAACTGCTATACAACTGGTTGCATGTTACAGACCACCCTCCCAATCTCAAGAACCCCACTCAGCCTTCCTGAAGACATTGGAAGATATGAATGTCTCACCAAATACCATCATATTGGGAGACTTCAACTACCCTAACATAGACTGGGTGCACTATTCTAGCCCTAACACCCTAGCCCAAAGGTTCCTGGAATTCATAAACTCAAATGCAATGGAACAACTAGTCACCTCTCCCACAAGGGGGGATAATATACTAGACCTGATCATCACAAACATGGGGACAAAATGCTCCACACCGGAAGTATTTCCCTCACTGGTGAGATCTGACCACAAACTAATCACCCTGGATATACATTTACCACCTCCACCCCCAGCACAAAAGACTACAGTGAGAAACTTCTCAAAAGCCGACTTTACACTTCTCAAGACTGAGATGGTATCATTTAAGCCCTCAAGGCTAATGAAAACCACATCCCACAATGCTGAATCCTACACAAATGCTTTCTACGGACATCTCCAAGAATGCATGGATCGTGCAATCCCAAATAAAACCAAGACCCTCTCCACCAAAGGAAAGCATCCTGTCTGGTGGACCCCAGCCATAAACAAATTGTATAACAAAAGAAGGAAGCTACTGCAAGACAGAGCAAAATCCCACAAAGGGAAGGCATCTCTGATCAGCACTAGTAGAAAGCTACGTTCTCTCATAAAAATATCCAAGGCCAACTTTGAGAGAAAAATCGCCAAGGACACTAAAGATAACCACAAGGCATTCTTCAGTTATGTTAGAAACCTGGGCGGAAACACTCAGATATGCTCAGAGTTAGTACACAACGACAAAAAATTTACCGAACCCACAGATATTGCCAACATTCTGGCAGACAGGTTCAGTGCAAATTTCTCCCCTCCATCACCTCCAAAAGAAAAAATACTCATCCCAGCTGAATGTAACCTCCCTGTCATCTCTGATGTCCAGGTGAGAACCGCCCTCAACAAAGCAAAAAACACAGCATCTATGGGACCTGATGGTATCCCTGGCTGCGTGATACATGAACTCCAAGAGGAGCTAAACCCATATATAAAAATGCTATTTAACCTTAGCCTTACTACAGGATATGTACCTGAACACTGGCGTACAGCAACAGTGGTACCACTCCACAAGGGAGGCTCCACTACAGACCCTGGGAACTACCGCCCCATAAGCTTGACCAGCCTGGTTTGCAAAGCTATGGAAAGAATTCGACATTGGGGACCTACAGACACTTGATCCCACCCAGTTCGGCTTTGTAAAAGGCAGATCCTGCCTTTTGAACCTGGTTGACTTTTTCAAAACAGTCACTAGAGCCATTGATGAGGGCAAGGCAGTCCATACAGCCTACCTGGACTTGGCTAAAGCCTTCGACACAATACCCCACTCGGGGATCATAGAAAAGCTAAACAGCTTAAAAGTAAATCCATATGTCACAAGATGGGTTGCAAACTGGCTAAAGAACAGAACCCATAAAGTCAAGATTGCTGGAGCCATGTCAGACTCAAAGCCAGT
The DNA here is from genome assembly GCF_019279795.1 of Protopterus annectens. Classification (NCBI taxonomy): domain Eukaryota; kingdom Metazoa; phylum Chordata; order Ceratodontiformes; family Protopteridae; genus Protopterus; species Protopterus annectens. The sequence goes on along the minus strand of NC_056737.1, from coordinate 860,208,754 downwards.
CACAAGTGGTGTCCCACAGGGCTCTGTCCTGGGACCCCTCTTGTTCGGCATTTACTTCTCAGATGTGAAAGCAAACATGGGAGGGTTGTGGCTGACAAAGTTTGCAGATGACTGCAAACTAGGCGCCATAGTCGATACACCAGCTGACACATACATCCTACAGAAAGGTCTTACCGAAACGGACAACTGGTGCCGGAATCACGGCCTTAAACTGAATGCCAAGAAATGTATACTCATCCCCTTTGGGAAAAACAAAATACCCACAAATTATCACATAGACAGTAACCCACTAAGTACCGAAAAAGTAATCAGAGACCTGGGGACCCAAGTTGATAGTGACCTCTCATTTGACACCCACGTTGCCAAAGTGGTTAGAAAGACTTTCTACCTTGCCCACCTTATCATGAAGGGGTTCACATCCAGATCAAAGGAGGTCATTGTGCCCCTGTACTCCTCCCTTATCAGGCCCATGATTGAGTACAATGCCCCATTTTGTATGTACCTCACCCGGCACTTACAACAGCTGGAGAGACCCCAGTAGTACCTCACCAAGAGGATCAAGGGTTTCCAACATATGTCATATGCTGCCAGGCTAAAGAAACTCCAGCTCTATTAAGTAGCATACCGCCTGCTCAGAGGTGATCTGTGCCTGACATACAAGGCCATGTCCAACCTGGAATTGATGGACATGCTCCACCTCAAAAAATCAAAATCCATAAGAACCACGAGAGCCAAAGATTTAAACCTCAGTACAAACATGAATAGAACATGCTGGCGAGACAGATTCATAAATCAGAGGCTTCCCATACTCTGGAACAAAATCCCAGTCCATGTTAGGCAGAGCCCCTCACTGTCTCTCTTCAAGAGAAATCTTGACGAGTGGATGGGAGATCGTAGGTTTACCCCGGGGGTCACCCCTGTATCGCTACTTAACAAAGGCACAGTAAACTAATTTTAATAAGTAAGGGGGTCTTCAATGTGTCACTACTAGACAAAGGCACAGTACTCTAAATTTATTCTATACACCTTAGTACCACTACATGGGGTGGTGAAAGCCACATCTCTAGGGCTAGGCTTGCAAATGCCTCAGGGCAGATAGCCTAGTACTAAACTATGAAACTATGAAACTATGAAACTAAAGTCATACTAGAGGGAAAAATGAACACGGGAGAGAACATGGACCAAGATTTTTTTCAGGATCTTCACACTCCATGGATGAGCATTGCTAGAGCTCCGAGGGCTTAAGCAAGTTAGACAAAAGTGTGGAAGGTTGCAGAATCAAACTTTTTGATATGCAGGGCTTATCACAAAGTCTTCTGTCATAGCATTATTCTCACAGATCTAGTAAAATAACATCGCAACTACTCGTGGACTTCCTGGGAACTTTATTGATTGATTGATTGATTGATTGATTGATTGATTGATTGATTGATTGATTGATTTCGTTTGTTTACCAGGGTAGTACACTGATCCCTACAGACCATTTGCAAACACAGCCTGGGTATAAATTCACAAAAAAAGAAAATAGAACAAATTCAAAAATGCAGAATAATCACAGAGGATAGATAACCTCATAGAAAATTGATACAATATATAAATAGTATTAGAAGAGTAGAAAATCAAATGTGAATTATTTTTTGTAGTAAATATGAGAGGAAAGCAGCAGTTGAGAACAAAGGGTCAAAGTAGAAGTGATGTAGGGGAGGGGGGAATTAGGTTATGTGTCAAACTTATTAACTTATATTAACTTATATTATGGTTGAGGGCAGTTGTAACCCCTTATGTTCCCAACAGTATATCTTATTGCAGTTGCTACCTTGTTGTATTTATTGTACAGTTAAAAATTCTTAAGTGTAGGCAGAGGTTAACATAATGTTTTGAAATTTGATTAACAGTTGATGCACCTAGCTCAAAGACTATATTTACTTGAAATGTTATATATTTACGATATATAACAATCCCTCTTTTCTTTCTTTTCTATCTGCATACTCCCTCTATGCAGTGGATGAGGATCCACAGCCAACATGGTAATAAGGGGGAAGAAAATACAATACTCCATAATATATTTGATTTTTATTACGGTGTTTGGTGATGAGCACTCCTTTCCTTGTTTTTTACAAAAAAAGCATAATCTGAATGCAGCTGTTGATATATATATATATATATATATATATATATATATATATATATATATATATATATATATGTGTGTGTGTGTGTGTGTGTGTGTGTGTGTGTGTGTATATATATATATATATATATATATATATATATACACATATACACACACACACATTACAAAGACATGCGTCTAGAGTGTTTCTCTCCAGGCCGCTGCTGAAAATTGGCTTCATTCCAAGTCAGATTTTCCCGGTAAACAAATGTAAAATAAATAAAATAAATACATATCTAAATCAAATGGCAAAAATGTCACACAGACAAACCACTCAGTCAAAACTATAAGAAAAACCCAAACAACCTAGAGTTTTTACTGTGTGCTACCTTAAACCTACTGTAATGGAGGCCCATGAGATATATGCAAATGACTTCTTAAGGACATCAAGAAGTCTTGAAAAGATATTATAGTGACTAAGATATTATAGAGACATTTGCAGTAATACCCTAAGATACTCTAAACTGATATGGGACTTTGGGGCTTCAGAACAAGAACATTCATCCATTTACCTAGCTAACTGGATAAACTACCTGAAAATTCAATGAGACAGGGAAGATTTCAAAATTCTACAAATGGAGAAGGGTGCAGCTGAGCCCCTTATTAGCTAATATTTTTAATGAGCACAATAAAGAAAGAGTAGAGTATGGGAACTTTAACCAAGCAGTGCTGATGGTCATAACAAAGACGGCAAATGCATGCCCAAAGGCAGTGGACTTCTGCACCATTTTTCTCCTAAAAGTGGATATGAAAGTTTTGACCAAAGTATTAGCAACGAAATTATACTCTTTGTTGCCACATCTAATATTAAATGGCCAAAATGGTTTTATTAAAAGAATGGATGTGTCTGATAATAGGTGGGAGATGTTATCCTTTCTCCACAACTATGGGAATACAAATCCCAAAGTAGGAATTGTGCTTTTTGATATTAGGAAGGCCTTTGACTCAGTAGACTGAGAATTTCTATTACAAGTTCTGCACAGAAGGAATTGTGGCTTGTTTATGAGCTGGGTTGAGAGGTTACACTCACCACCTTTTTTAGGATAGTATTTAATGGGGGCATCTGAAATCCTGAGAATATAAAAAGGATGTAAATATTGGAAGAGCGTTGCACCACAAGTATTAGTATTTCATCTGAGTATTCAACACTTGCTAAACAACCAAAATGGCGAAAAGACAGCTTCAAAACAACAGCTTCAATAACAGGCTTTTACCATGTTGAATCCACAATATATGAAATATAGAGCTTTGCTGTTGTAAAAGTCAAATGGTGTTGTAATTCCACAGCTTTAAAACATGTGGATGTCATAAAAACAGAAAAATGAACATAAAAGTGAAGAACCCTTCTAATGTAAACAATGGACAAGCGCTTTCAGCTTTTTCAAGCCTTCTTCAGATCCAAGTAGGTAAGCTGGGTTCAGTGTTTAAAAGTTGGTATCATCCAGTGAAACATCCTACAGTGAATGATGAATTTTAACCAATCAAGTTAGTCCATTGGTATACACCTCCATAGCTTGAAGTTAAAACTCTTTATTTAAAACTCTTTGTTTAAAACAACATGACAGTTTGACTTTTCTAAGACAGACTCAGACATATTTTCAGAAGAAATATTAGTAAAATCTTTTCAGTAGGTTCTAACTAAAATAACAAGCTCTGCATAAAAGCCAAGATTTGAGAGAAAAAGGTGAAAAATAAAAAATAAAAATAAAGATGGTCATTTAGGGCACTTCTTTTTATTTCATTTCAACAGTTTCTTTGGGACATCAGAGCCTAAGTCAGTATACCTAAGGTTTCTGGCAATGAAAACAGGTCATAAGTGAGCATAGCTCATTGCTCGTCTATTTTTAAGAAAAGGTTTTAAGGGAACACAGCCATTAAGGCCAGGGTGGGTTATCTGCCCTCAGCCGCATTATCCATTTGGCTTCATCTCTCTCAGTCAGATTGGTCAGGTCTCCTTCTCTGGAAGTAAAATGTATCTTTGAAATGACCATGAAAACAAAGCTTTGTCCCTCATGCTCACGTAAATGAAGGAAAAGAGAATTTGTTTCCTTTCCGTTACGTATATCAGATTGATGTTTGATAATTCTTTCCTTTAGCTTCATATTAGTTTTTCCAACATAAAATGCTGTGCAGGAAGTGCAGGTAGCTATGTAAACAATATTGCTGGTTAGGCAATTAGCTAATCCATGAAAAACAAATGTCTGTTTAGTAACCGGATGCTTAAATGTGCTTAAAACACCTTCATTGCATGGAAAGGCAAAGAAGATTTAAGAAGCTTTGTTAACTTCCTGTCACAGACCATTACTTTCCTGAAATTTTATGTAAAAACGTCTAGAGAGATGATTGACTTTCTGGATGTGAGATTATCTCTTGATCCGGGGAAGGGAATAGACACTTGCCTCTATAGGAAAGATGTGGCGAAACCACATGCTCCATTTTCCCAGTATGCATCCCAGGCATATTTTCTCTAACATTGTTGAACATCAAATTGCAAGGATTTCAAAGCTATGTACAGAAGAGGCAACCTTTCTCCAGGAAGAAGAGAGGCTTATTAATAATTTCAGCCAAAGAAGCTATGGAAAGAGAAGTTTAGAACTAAACAAGACCAGAATTAATGACATATGTAAAGGAAAAGGCAAACCTTTTTATTCCTCTAAGGTCAGAGAAGGTGAAAGTACACCATCCCTAGCTATACCTAAAAGAACATCTAACTTAAGGGTCAATTTGACTTACACTATGGACCATGATAACATATGCCAGGTGATCAGAAAGTTCTGGCGGATTCTAACGTTGGATAAAAAGTTAAAAGAGATTGTTGGTGATAACCCAAGTTTCCTTTTCAAAAATAAAAAGAATCTCAAAAGGATTTTACGCTCAAATGATGGGATATGTAACAACTATCTACATAATAATTCACCAGGAACAAAGAAATGTGGCTTCTGCAAGGTCTGCAATTTAATCAATTGTAGCAACACATTTAAGCATCTGGTTACTAAACAGACATTTGTTTGTCATGTATTAGCTAATTGCCTAACGAGCAATATTGTTTACATAGCTACCTGCACTTCCAGCACAGCATTTTATGTTGGAAAAACTAATATGAAGAATTATCAAACATCAATCTGATATACATAACAGAAAGGAAATAAATTCTCTTTTCCTTCATTTACGTGAGTATGAGGGACAAAGCTTTGTTTTCATTGTCATTTTGAAGATACATTTTACTTCCAGAGAAGGAGACCTAACCAATCTGACTGAGAGAGAGGAAGCCAAATGGATAATGTGGATGAGGGCAGATAACCCCCCTGGCCTTAATGGCTGTGTTCCCTTAAAACCTTTTCTTAAAAATAGATGAGCAATGAGCTATGCTCACTTATGACCTGTTTTCATTACCAGAAACCTTAGGTATACTGACTTAGGCTCTGATGTCCCAAAGAAACTGTTGAAATGAAATAAAAAGAAGCGCCCTAAATCACCATCTTTATTTTTATTTCTATTTTTCACCTTTTTCTCTCAAATCTTGGCTTTTATGCAGAGCTTGATCTTTTAATTAGAACCTACTGAAAAGATTTTACTAATATTCCTTCTGAAAATATGTGAGTCTGTCTTAGAAACGTCAAACTGTTATGTTGTTTTAAACAAAGAGTTTTAAATAAAGAATTTTAACTTCAAGCTATGGAGGTGTGTACCAATGGACTAACTTGATTGGTTAACATTCATCATTCACTGTAGGTTGTTTCATTTGATGATACCAACTTTTAAACACTGAACCCAGCTTACCTACTTGGATCTGAAGAAGGCTTGAAAAAACTGAAAGCGCTTGTCCATTGTTTACATCAGAAGGGTTCTTCACTTTTATGTTTGTTTTTCTGTTTTTATGACATCCACGTGTTTTAAAGCTGTGGAATTACAACACCACTTGACTTTTACAACAGCAAAGCTCTATATTTCATATATTGTGGATTCAACATGGTAAAAGCCTGTTATTGAAGCTGTTGTTTTGAAGCTGTCTTTTCGCCATTTTGGTTGTTTAGCAAGTTTTGAATACTCAGATGAAATACTAATACTTGTGGTGCAACACTCTTCCAATATTTACATTGTTTTTTGTTCTGCTGAGCGTTCCTTAGTGGAATTCACTTCTTTTTCTGGAGAATATAAAAAGGGGCACAAGGCAAGATTGCCCAGTGTCACCTGCACTGTTCTTATTGGTAATTGAGGAGCTAGCCTATTGTGTATGCAATGTAATTGAACTGACTGACACTAGGGTAGTAACAGAAGATGCTTTTCTCCTGTTTGCAGATGATTGTGCCCTACTTAGTACAAATCATCCAAAAATCAATGAAGTTCAGCAGGTACTTCAATTATTTGGGAGGATCTCAGGCCTGGAATGTGACTTACCCAAGTCCGTGATAATTAAATGCAGGGATAGGGCTTGCTCATTAGATGGCCTAATTATGCAAAAGAGCTTATAGCTTATAGCTTATAGCTATATTGGGTGAGGACAGTACAAGATTAATCTCCACCTTGTTTGCATATTTCCCCATATACTATGGGGGACTAGTAGTGCCATATTTAACAACAGCCCTAGGGATCCTTGATGAGAAGTTCACACATATTTATGAAGGGTGCATGAGTTTTAGTGGGCTGGGTTGGGGCAAGGCTCCCACTGAAGTGATTTGGCACCATTTGGCACCATTTCTCAAGATAGATGGATATCTGGGGGGAGGTTGAAGAGTGATGACAACTTGTGAAGCATTGATTTTCTCAAAGCCTAAAGAGATGGGAAGCTACCAAACAGGAATTTGAGATGGGGACTCAGAACTAGTTCACCTGCACTCAAATTAAGCTGATCCTGGCAAGATCATCCAGACACCAGAGAACCGGGGGGGGGGGAGTGTAATCTCACCTTGGCAGAAATGGATAAAAGTAGCAACAAACAAGCCAAGTCTGATATACAGAGATTTATGGGAACATAAAGCAGGAGTGATGAGGCACTCAGCGGAGGTTAGGTAGTGCAGTTAATACCTAGAGGTGAGTTTGAAAAGAGGGCAATAGTAGAAGGTATGAGAAGTACCACAAGGACTAAAGAAGTGGCCAAGGTTCTATGATCAACAACTGAGAATTACATTCAGATGGACCTTACTCCAAATATGCAATTGAGAATAGGTATGACAAGTGACAACCTTTGCTGAAGATGCCAACAGGCTGAAGCTGACACTCTCCATAATGTTTTGGGACTGACCAAAGATTAGATTTGTATGGGACTATGTAAGATCAAAATTAGTGGAAGGGCTAAAAATGCAGATTGATCTAGACTGGGAATTTTGGATACAGGGACAAGGTTGAGATTAAAAAAATATTTAAAATATTAAACGGTACCACTCATAAGCAATTCCACCAGAAGATGTTGTAAACACATATAGTACAAATCTCAGTCATATATTTTACTGTACTCATTCAGACAGATCTTATTTTCTGTACAGCTTCCACCCCAGCAGCAAGAACTTTGGATACATTCTGGACATGCTCATGTCATTTGTAATCATTAATTTTCAGCAATCAGAATCCAGAAATAAATGGACAATAAGAGTCACTTTTTAAATATATTAACTTCAAGCATTGACAGGATAAGAGAATGTTGTTGTTGTTTGTCTTTCGGCTTTTTCCCGGTAAGGGGTCGCCACAGTGGAACTCTGGTCCGCTAATGATTGGCAGTAGATTTTTACGAAACACCGAGGTGCCAGCTTGATGCCCAACCTTCAACGAAGGCACGATTGACAGGATAAGAAAATATGAATTAATATATATATATATATATATATATATATATATATATATATATATATATATATATATATTTATATATGTGCTTGTGTGTGTGTGTGTGTGTGTGTGTGTGTGCACATGTATTATATATATATATATATATATATATATATATATATATATATAGTTTACTATTGTAATGTCGACGTGCAATTGCATGGCTATGAAGTATTCGAACAACAGATGTTCGAATACTTCATATATGTGCAGGATATATGAGCGAATGTCATATTTGTGAATGGACTGTGCATTCGCATATATAACGTTCGCTCATGTAAAGGGATCGTGGTACAGTGCAGTTAGGGAAATACATCCCTTTCTTCACTGTAGTGCAATCTTGGAGTTGGAATATTAAGTTGGGGGGGTGTGGGGAGAGCAGGAGGGCTTGCCCCCTGCATAAACAGGTTGTTAGGAGTAGGGATTAGGATGTTATGGCAAGGATGGCACTGTTGTTAATGCCGTAAAATGTCGTTGACATTTTCGGCATTAACAGCTGTTTTTCGACAATAGGGCCATTCGAGTAGTTGTAGATTCAGTAAAGGACTTTGGATATTAGTACTGTTTTTATTTCAGCTTTTGAGATATTGATAGTAAACACACACACACACACACACACACACACACACACACACACACACACACATATATATATATATATATATATATATATATATATATATATACTGCAGTAGAATAAGTCTATAAATCTAATTAATGTCAATATTTATTAAGTGTAATTCACCACCTTATTTCCTAAAGGCACCAGTTTTAGGATGGATTAAGGGGGAGAAAGCTAAAATCTGAGACAAAATCAGGGATGCCCCCAAAAATCAGGGATGGTTGAGAGGTATGATGACAGGTGAATGTTAGCAGAAGGAAGTAATTTGTTCTAGATAGAGTAGCCACATCTTTGACAGCTACCGACTAGCCACGAAGCAGTTTAGAGACAGTTTTCCTGGGTAAGAATATTCTTTTTATATGTGTCTTATCATAACTCTTACTCTGCATGGACTAGATGGCTCTAAATAAATGTTAGTGCTTAACTGTTAGTTTTACTGTTAATGGATGTCTGTCTATTAATGCTAGGGTTAAGGGGGAAAAAACAGGTGTCATGCAAAAAGAAAAAAAAAATAGGTCCCTATTCAGATGTTAGCAAAAACTAAAACTGATTGCATGCTCACTGCTTATTTTTAAATATGCAACTGAAAATTTATATACAAGCTACAGACATACATTATATTTTATATTAAGTTATTTAAAATAAATGCAGAGTGCAGAAATGCCATGATGTCCACAATGTCATACATCATGGGCTGGTGACCTCAGTATACAGAAATAAATGCTTTAGTCATACAAATTACTTTCCTGTTTGTACTATGTAAGTCATACTGCAAATACATGACTGCCACATGTCATGCACTGGGGATGTTAGTATAAATTTCTCTGAATGGTAATTATAAAGGTGTGACCAATGTAAAATGATTTAATATGCAAATTAGTCCCTTGTTTGCAGACTAGAGTATAAGTCACAACACGTACATGACTGGCATATCTCGAATACTGGGATTGTCAGTATAAATTTCCCTGAATGGTGATCGAAAATTACACAGTACAAAGGAATAAAAATGTAAAATGTTTTAGTTATACTAATTAGTTCCCTGCTTACAGAGGGTAAGTCACAGCAGGTACCCATGACTGTCTTACCTCATGTCCTGGAATTGCCATATAAATTCCACTGAATAATGATTAAAGATTACCTTGTTTAAAAGAATGAAAAATATAACTTGCTTTAATTATATAAACTAGTTGCCTATTTGCAGTTACAATGTGTGCACATATCTGACATATCCATTGGGTTGGAGATACTAGTATAGCTTGCTCTAAATGGTGAATAAAATTACATAGTATAAATCAATGAACATATAAAATGTTTTAATTCTACAAATTAGTTCCATGTTTGCAGTATATTACTATCAGTGCATACATATGGCTGTTATAGCTCATGTGCTGTGTTGTGAGCATAAATTCTCTTGAATGGTGATTAAAATTACAGAGTATAAAGGAATCAAAATATAAAATGAATTATTAGTTATACAAAGTAGTCTCCTGTCTACAGTATATAATTCAAATCATTACACAAGGCAGACATATCTCTTAGGCCAGACCGTTCACTATAAATACACTTTGAATGGTGATTAAAAAATTTACAGCGTAAGCAATAAAAATATAAAGCTTTTTAGTTATACAAATGAGTCCCTTGTTTGCAGAATGCAAGTCATAACATGCACACATCAGACATATTTTTTGAGCTGCAGATTTCATTGTAAATTTCCCTGAAATGTCACTAATAAATGCACAACATAAAAGGAATTATTAAATCCTTATTTAACAAATCAGATACCCCTTCACTGATAAAGGTAATCAAATGATTAGTTAGTTAGTTAGTTAGTTAGTTAGTTAGTTAGTTAGTTAGTTAGTTAGTTAGTTAGTTAGTTAGTTAGTTATGCCTGCATGTATGTGTGTATGTTTTTATTTATATTTGTTTAAAAAAATGATCTGGCTGGGCAGACCCCCTTTTCGGCAACAGCCCAGGGAGAAAGGTTCCACATGAATTTACAAAAAACTATAAATAAGATTTAACAGTTCAATTTTGTACAGCAGAAAATAAGCAGAAATTTTAACAATTTGCAAATATATATGAGCAGGGTTTACTATTACAAGGTCGAACGGCACTCCTTCGACTGTACTATAGTAAATGTCGAATGTCGAAATCAAAAAATCAATCTAGGAACGGTGTTAACATGGGTTGAGGTAGGTGTTCGTATTATTCTGAACTACAAACATCTCCCCTACCTCGACCCATGTTGAAATCCATTCCTAGATTGTTTTTTTGAGTTCGCGATTATCAGTTTCGACCTTCCGTTGTCGACTATACGATAGTCGAAGGAGTGCCGTTCGACCTTGTAATAGTAAACCGAGCAGGGTTTACTATTACAAGGTCGAACGGCACTCCTTCGACTGTACTATAGTCGACAACGGAAGGTCGTAAATGTCGAATGTCGAAGTCAAAAAATCAATCTAGGAACGGTGTTAACATGGGTTGAGGTAGGTATTCGTATTATTCTGAACTACAAACATCTCCCCTACCTCGACCCATGTTGAAACACATTCCTAGATTGTTTTTTTGAGTTCGCGATTATCAGTTTCGACCTTCCGTTGTCGACTATACGACAGTCGGAGTGCCGTTCGACCTTGTAATAGTAAACCTATGAGCAGCATACATTCAGCAAATTTATCAATAAACATATGAGCACACCTTACATAGTGATTTGAGATAGAGTAATACTACTACTAATAATAATAATAATAATCATAATAAGAGAGACCAGTATTAATGTCTGGAAGGCATGATTGCATAGCCCTTGCCTAATACCTTGGCAATGTTCCACAAGGTTTTTGTACCAGCAATGGCCTAGAAAAAGGATATTTTTACAAAAAATGCTTAGAATCTGATTGAATTGTTGAACCAATAATGGAGCAAAGACACGCAGCCTTATATTTGCAGCTGGTACAGAACATGACATGCCTGATCATTAGTTCATCTTCCATTTAAAGGTCCCATAGAATGATCTGGAAATTATTTAGATTCTGGATGAAAATATGTTTCATGTAAACCTATTAAATTAATAGAAATGAGAAGTATTACATATACAGCAAGCACACAGTATGTTGCCTCACATTGCTTTATTCTCTTGCTGATTCATGGTCTCTTAAAATAATTTGCAAACTACACAGATTTTGAATGAAAGTAAGATTAATGTTTAGCCATTAGCTAAATAAAAACGTGGAGTCTAATATTTACAACTGTCACATGGCATGGTATCCCCAGTGTGTTTAATTAATTTGCTGAATCAAAGTCCCATAAAATAAATTGTAAAATATTTACATTCTGAATGAAATTATTTTGTTGTTGAGACAGCTGAATAATATCATGCTAAATTTAAAAATCAAAATCTACTTTACATTTATGGAAAACTGCCATGATGTACATGCATATATTCATGTGTGTGTGTGTGTGTGTGTGTGTGTGTGTGTGTGTGTGTGTGTGTGTGTGAGCATGTATGTGATGTTGACTATGGATTTTGAAAAAAAAGATGGTATCAAATAAGAAAAGAATGCTGGAAACCTCTTAGGTGAAGATAAAAAACAAAATACAAAACAAATCACCAAGAAACTATAGTCAGATGGAAAATAAAAATAATTCTAAATACTGTAACTCACAAACAGTTTATTGAAACAAAACAAAAACAGTAAGCACTTTCATCTCTAAAATGCCGACAGGGCTGAGACTTCATCAGACTGTGTAAAAAATTCAAATTAACTGAAAACTTTAAATACTAAATCTAAAACAATTATTTTGGGATTGATGTATCATGTGCCTTAAATTTGATATACCCTCAGACTTTTTAAATGACATTTAAAATTAGCACTTGCACTGAATCTAAAACCTACTATAGAATTTACTATAACTGGCCACTTATATTCTAAATATTCCAAATAATTATCTCTACTTCCTCCACTTTCCTATACATCTGCAAAATCTAATAAACTGAAAACAAACTTTTTAAACTAGTACATACAGTATTGTGTTTATATAAAGCATTTAAATATCTGTATTCCTTATTGTTCTATTATGTTCTACAGTTATATCCCTCAGTTTTTGTACTGTCTTTTCTATGTAAAACTTGTACATGCTGTACGGCTAGAAAAATATACAACATAATCAGCACTGCAAGTGAAAACCCCTGGGGGGGGCTTAGTTTTTGAAAGGTTGACACAAAAAAATTAGGTCTGTCATTTACATATCTACAAACAGAAGAATTCTAACATTTAAAAGTGCCTGTTTTTATTTTTAGGATTGATGTTATTATTTTCTAAAATACTCTTAATATTAGCTCCCATTTTGTTATTAAAATGTGGTCTCTCCCCCAAAACTTTAAAAACGTCCTCAGTTGTATGAAACACTCTTCAATTCTTTGTCATAATATTCCGTATACCTTTTAGTGTCTAAACTAAAAGTAAGACATGTGACAGAATTCCACTTATGTGAATCTGTGTGCTCACTTGTAACTTGGGTACTTACCACAGGTATTTTTTCATTCTTCAGGCATGAATCTGTTTGTTAACTGTGTTTCTACATTGTTGCACTTGCATGTTAAGCTTTTTACCCTTGTGAACATAAACTTCATCACCCCACATTTTTGATGTTTGGGGTATATGCTTTAATAATGCAACAAAGAATTACTAGACCATTTCAGTGGACAATTGACCATTATTTTTAGTCACTCTAACAGGTGAAAAAATTATGGAGGCATCACTAATGTAGTTTGAAAATTAGAAACATTCTCTGGCTTTATTCAATTCTGCTAAAACAATGTTTAACATGTTAATACTACCTCATATAAAAAATACACATCATCTTTTTTATTATATAAATAATGTTTCCCTATATGCCATAATGAAATTGGCAAAATTCAGAGCCATAATGGCCCCAATAGCAATCCCAATCAACTGCTAAAAATACTTTCCCTTAAAAACAAAATAGTTGGAATTCAAAATATAATCAATATCCCCCCCAAAAATAATCTCATCTCCACAATGCTGTACTCATTCTCTTCCAACATGTTTGAAATCCATTCCATACCCACTTCATAGAGTATGATAGTGTATAAAGATTTACCATTCCACACCCACTTCATGGAGTATGACAGTGTATAAAGATTTTACATCCATAAGTCACCAGACAATCATGTTATATAACATTTACCTATGATAATTTCTCTTTAACATGAAATTTGTCCCTGATGAATGATGGGGTCTTAAGCACTACTCCTTTTAAAACTGCAAGTATCTATATTTGACAAAAGATTTAATTTAGATGTCTTTGCTGACACTATTGGTTTCAAAGGTGGATTAGTGCTGCCCTTATGTATCTTGGATATGCCAAATATTGTCCCAGCCACAAGATTTCCAACCAAAAAGTATTTGTACATACTCATACACATTGTGTGAAAGACACCCTTCTGAAAAAATGCATACAACCAAATTTCTGCCTATATTTTCTCTATATATTTATAGATGTCTTATCTGCATATATTTTATATATATGTGTGTGTTTATCTGTTTAATTTCTCCAACTCTTTTTAGTTTCTAATACCATGACAGAAATGGACCCCATTCCTAAGTCAAAGTATGATTAAAGGTCATAAAATTAGTATTGTTTCAATCATTGATGTCAGCAGAAGTGCTCTTCACAGCACCCACAAAGTGCCCAGTAATGACTCCTGCAATTTGTATGAAGTTACATGTATCAGTAACACATCTAAGTATGATTCGAAATTCTTTTCTTAAGACCCATTGCTTCTACTCCTATTGTAACTGTCTGGGTATCCTGCTTCCACATTCTCTCAGCCCCTTAAACATTAATTTTTAAATGTCAGAGAGGTGTGTACCCCTTTCAAGATACTATTGGTTCTAATAAGTTTTCCATGTCACTGTTTTAATATTCATGTTTTTAAAGGAGTGCGTTGTTACAGCACATCTTTACAGGCCATTTCCTTGCTCCAGTGGGCTGTGTTTTTTAGATTGGAAGAGTGTTTTCATTGGAGAATGTATTTTTGAATTTTTTTTATATATATATGTGAGTGGTTTGTGTAGCTTTTTATATGGTCTGAAGAAGCAGGTTTGTTTTCCGCGAAAGCGCTTACCTTTTTTCACTGAAGTTTATTAAAGTTTTAAGACATGGTGTCTAGAGCTCTAGTTTTTCTTTTACATTTTACTGCTTGGTGGTATTCTGGCCTTTATCTGACTACCTGACTTCATTTGTTTGGAGTGAGTGAGGAGACAGTAATAGTCAGTTGCCTATTATTGACAAGGATCCGTTAGATTACACATGCACTCAAGGCATTGAAGCACGCATACCAGTATTACTCTGTGATAGACCATTTTGGTGTTAATGATGTACCACTCTGGACTACATGAAGAGATACATGATATAGCTTTCAGATTATGTGTCCCAGGCAGGTATGAACCTAACACTGAGCAGCATCCTACCTTCTCCAAGGATGATACCACAACATAAACAAAAGATGATAGAATTTAACCATTGGGTTAGTTCCTGGTGTCATTCTGAGGTGGTCCAATATTTGTCAGGTTGGAGGAACATGATCGACAAACAACTCTGCTTTGCCAGGGATGGTCTGCATCTGTCCCCACTAGGATTTTGGATACTGGCCAAAACATTATCCACTCCTGCAGTGCCTTCTTTAGGCAATGTAAGTCTTGATAAACTTTCCAGCATAGTAAGTTCTACTCAAGATAAACTTAAGGTGTTACTGCTTATGCTAGGAGTCTCAAGAAGCTGCACTGCCTGGAAGTGCTACTAATCTTGGTGACTGCTGACAACTGTGCCATTACTGAGATATGGTTTAAAGATGTGTAAGACACCCCAGCAGTACAAGGCTATAATATTTTCCACATATCTATACCAGCTACTGTACAAGAAGGGACAAGAGGTGGCGGTTATCAAGCTACATAAAAAGTAAGCACACCTCAAAACTGGTCAAACAATATTATATGCCTGAACTACTGCATGTTCAACTAGCCTTAGGCAAAGTCCAATACTATAGTCCAATATTATATCCTTGCTAGCTATAGGTCCCTGTATGAGACCCATGGTGATCATTCCATGTACTTGAATGTACTGGCATCACTCACATTTCAGCTCAACACCATATTCATGAGTAATTTCAACTATCCCACCATAAGCTGAATACATACACAACCACTAACATGCAGGCTCAAAGATTCCTGGATTTTGTCAATGCAAACACCCTGGAGCAGCTAGGCTGCACACATACTAAGGATGCAAATATCCTGGACCTAGTACTCACAAATTCAAGGGAATATTGCACCCCCTTGTGTAATTTCCTCACTAGTCAGATCAGATCACAAAGGGGTTACACTTAAAATAAACAAAAAGGATGAACTTCCTGCAAACCCCAGAAATGTTAACAACTTTCCCAAAGCTAGCTCCCTGCTATTAAGTGATGGCATGGCTAAATTCCAAGCTCCAAAAACTCATAGAACATTATGGCTTATGTGGAAGTGTTTACCAAAACTCAGTACAAGCATGTAAATAACTGCATATAAACAGCAGTACCAAACCAAGCTAAACTTAGGACAAACTCCAAAAACAATCCCCCTTGGTCAACTCCTAGTATAAATAAGCTGTGCAATAAAGGAAATAATATCCTGTCCAGAAATAGGAAGGGCTATACCCAAAAGACAAAATCTCCATTGTCAGTCTCAAATCCACCAAAGCCAGGTTTGAGGCAAAAATAGCTTCCAAGGCTAAAGATAACCATAAGGCATTCTTCAGTTATGTATGCAGCTTTCAAGGGAACACCCAACAGTCTTCTGAACTAATAGTAAATGGAACTTCCTATACTGAACTGGGAGATATAGTAAATTTGCTAGCCAATAAATTTAGTTCCAATTTTACCACCCTATCAGCCCCAGTTCCCACTCCCAGGATATACCCTATACAATTTTCCCCCCAACTATCATGAATGACCAGGTCTTCACTGCACTCTCCAGAGCTAAAAACACTGCATCAATACATCCTGATAATATCTTAGGATGCCTTCTAAATAGCTTAGAACATGGCCTGTCAGGCCAATTAGAATCTCTGTTCAACCACAGCTGCCAGACAGGCTTCTTCCCCAGGAATAGAGGACTGCAGTTGTCATCCCTCTACACAAAGGAGAACCATCAACAGACCCAGGGAGCTACGGACCCATAAGTTTGACTAATTTTATATGTGAGATCATGGAAAGAATTATTGTGGACCTGATAAACAAAGACATAAAAAATCTTCAAACATTGGACCCATCTCAGTTCAGTTTCATCAAGGGCAGGTCATGCCTACTAAACTTGGTGGACTTCTTCAAGAAGGTCACTAGAGCCTGGACAAGGGCAAAATAGTACATACTGCCTACCTTTACTTGGCAAATGTATTTGACACAATACTTCACTTGGGTATTATAGACAAACTGACAAATTTAGGTATAAATCCCTGTGTTACCTGATGGATAACCAAATGGCTCACAGATAGGACACATGAAGTTAGGGTAGGGGAATCCACGCCCACCAAGAAGCCTGTTACTAGTGGTGTGCATCAGGGCTTGGTACTGGGGCCTCTCCTGTTTGGAATACACTTCTTTGAAGACAAGGCAAATGTAGAAGGACTTTGGTTGACCAAATTTGCCAATGACTGCAAGTTGTGTGCAATCATTAAATCCCCCAAAGATCTAGAAACCTCCAAGAGGGTCTGTCATAGACAATCAACTGGTGCCAGAACCATGGCTTAAAACTCAGTGTAAAAAATGCATAATTATATCCTTCAGGAAGGTGAACAAACTGAAAACTGCAACAGTGATAAAACTCCCGTAAGTGTACACACAGTAGTAAGGGACTTGGGAACTCAGTCTGACAGTAACTTGAACTTTGATCACCATGTGTCCAGGTAATGAGAAAATCCTTCTACTTTGTGCAACTTATAAGTAAGGGCATAGCATCCAGATCGATGAAGATTCTAATCTCACTATACTCAGCCCTCATTAGAACAATAATTGAGTACAGTACACCTTTTGGCATGTACCTGACCAGGCATTTGCAACAGCTTGAAGTGGTCACAGAGTTTCCAGGTGTAAATAATATGTCTTATGTAGAACACCTCAAAGCCATGTCCCTCTACTCAGTCACCTACAGACTACTGAAAGGCAATCAATGCCTAAGGAATTCTCCAGTCCAGCCCGGACAGATCTACTACACCTTCAGTAAATAAACAGCACTAGAATTACCTGGTTTAAGGATCTAAACCTCATCTGTGACATAATATGTTGGAGGGACATGTGTGTGTTTCAGAGATTACCCCTTCTCTGGAACAAACTCCCCATTCATGTGAAACAGAGTTCTTCCCTAAGCATATTCTAACACAATTTGGACCAATGAATAGGAAATCACAAATTCACCTTGTTACCTGTGGCCCTTATGGACAGGGGAAGTTTGTAGATGCCCTAAGGCACACGCATATACCAAACCCATTCTAACCCATGGACATTAATAATTGGGAAAACTGTGCAATGAATGGCTAGGATTAAAAAAGCTCTAGGGCCGTTAACCTGGTACTCTTTTATGATCCTATGATCTTATAACAGTGCTTTGTTCTCCAGATGAAATTTTGGCTGCATGCAATTTTTTCTCTTTGTGGGTTTTATCCAAGTGCTTTAGTTTCTTCTCCCAGACCTTCAGCTGTATAATATATGCCTCTGGCCATTTGTTCTTTTACTTTTGTCCCAATCTAACACCAGCAGGACACCCAGAAGATAACTATCTCTCTTTGAAGGGGGAAGAAGGCAAACACTATTCTCAGATAGGATTTGTATATCTTTGCATTTGTCTTCTCAATTTTAGTGAACTTCTGATTTAACTTTAAATATTAAGTTTTAGACACAACTTATTTTCCTTAAAATAAAAAATAAGACTGATTTTTTTTCTTTCTCGTAATTTTTTGTAAGAAAAAAGAGAAAAAAGAAAAACAAGCTCAAAGGTCTAGGATACACGTCATATCATTTAGAACCCTGTTGACATATGGTGGCCTAGACCCCAAATTAATTCACTTACACCCTCCCAACTTATTGCAGCAGAATTTTGGCCAGAGTGTCTTAAAAGCATGAAGGAGCCAAAATAAAGATAAAGTGTGAAAAAGCAAGGAAGAAGTAATCTGTATAGATAGTGTGGGGTCAGAATGAGGGGAAAAAGTGGAGGGGTACTAAAAAAATACAGGGGAAAGGGGAAACTAGTGTGAAGTGTGGGAGTCCCTCAAAGTAGTTTATCTGGAGCTCCATTTCATCTAAGGATGACCTTGCTGATTTCAGTCAGACATGTGAGTTGTATATATAGTCAGTATTGTGACTATTATTAGTGGCTGCCTACTGAGGCTGTCTGTGGATAAAAATGAATAACCAAATCTGTTGTCTGATCAGAGGTAAAGGTCACTGACCTATAGTGCCCCACGCAGTTCCAGTTAGCCCCACCCATTTAGTAACTTCCTGCAGCCCCCAAGTCACCAGTCGCCACTGGTCTTAGGGTACATATGTGTGTTACTACCTAAGAAATACAGTCTTTTCTACACATTTTATTTTTATATATTGTGGTCTTTTCTGCACATTTTTACCTAAGAAATATATACAATTAAATTAAGGAGTGAATGCAATTATAACTTGTCTCCAAGATTCTAAAAGATTATTAAGCGGATATAACTATAACTACATATATATATATATATATATATATATATATATATATACACACACACACACACACACACACACACACACACATATACTATACATATATATATATATATATATACACACACACACACACACACACACACACACACATATATACTATACATATATATATGTGTGTGTGTGTGTGTGTGTGTGTGTGTGTGTGTGTGTGCGCGCGCGTGTGTGTGTGTATCATTATACTTAAAACAATCTAAACAGCACAATAATGAAAACAGAAATATCACGAGAAAAATATCTAGGCACAAAATATCATCAAACTCAAAGTTATACTAATGAAGGGTTTATGCACGTACTCCACTGTTGAGTGACCTCAGAGTTTATATAATTAGCAGGGGTGTGGGGTGAAAATATTGATTTGGATGTGGTTATATTACGTCGATATTTTGTGTTTAGATATTTTTGCTGTAGATATGGTATTTAGATTATTTTAATTTTCTGTGCATATGTGTGTGTGTGTGTGTGTGTGTGTGTGTGTATGTGTGTGTGTATTTATTTTATATATGTATATATATATATATATATATATATATATATATATATATATATATATATATATTTCATATGTATAGCTATACACACACACAGATCTCTCTCTCTCTTTCTGTATAGATATGTATGTATATATATATATATATATATATATATATATATATATATATATATATTTTGTGTGTGTGTGTGTGTGTGTGTGTGTGTGTGTATAATTTTTTCCACAATGAAGGTTTTCTTAAAGACTAGTGTAGCTGATTACAAAAGAATGTTCATATAGTGACAGTTGAAGATTATTCAGCTGTTGGAAGCACTCTGATAGGAAAACAGGATGTTGACAAGTCTGCTCCCTTAAAAGGCAGGCCAAACAGAAAACGTACTGATGTTTTCAACCAGAAACTGTGTCATACCTGTAAAAGCCAAAAGCCTGTTGCAACAACTCTTTGCTAGACACTAAAATTGTGTTTAGTTTTGGTTTCGCTAGTATATGCAGTACTGGTGTATTGACATTTATAAGATCCATACCTAAACAGAAGCATTTGCTGTTTTAAATAGTGAACAACACATCTACTTTTTGTATTGTTAGTGAGGTACACAATCCCCCATCAGTAAAACCCTGCCTGGTTGATATTTGCAGAATGGCCTCTCCATTTTTAAAAGTCAGTGAGTTAGACAATGTTTACACACCCTATACATGCATGCTTGGTATTCCCACAGAAAACAATCACATGCTGTCATTCAATACTTCTAACAACAGACTTGTTTTGTCTGTCAGTAGACAGTGTGTTTGTTTCTGGTATATATTTATAACAAAATAAACATGCTGGTTAAATTGATAAGAACATTTTCCTACAGAATGAGATAGAGGGTTGAACTAATGAGAAATGCCATTTGTGAATCTGTTAGACATTACGATAGAAACTCCCTGGGATTCAGTAAACTCTGTCTAGGCTTCATGTGAAGCCTACATGGATTTTACATGTGTGTGGGGTGATGACTGCCAAGCAACAGCACTAACTACAAATTCATGCCGCGCAATGCTTTTAAAAGTAAATAAGCATGGTTTTGTGGCTGCAAAACTGTTGCTGGGCAGGAAACCATGTAAAGCAACACAGATAGCAACCCTGTTTACAGCAGAGCACAGTGAAGTACCATGTTTGCGTGGAATGCCAGAATCATCACCAGGGCTTAACATATATGTTTCCATAGCTCTCAATCTCTTAGTGCAAGAAATCTGGACAAAGCCCAACATTATGGGAGGGGACAATGACCCAGAAATAGGAACAGATTCTAGATATTTGTACATTAGAAATGTGCTAGAATAACAAGAGGTTTGAGTTAAGATACATTTTTTTCTGAAGGATTTGAAGTCTGAAACTCAAATGTATGTAATTATTTAGTGATATCAGACCTGAGATGATCTCAGTGATATGGCAGAAAGACAAACATTTTATAAGGAACAAACCAAAAGATATAAGGCAAAAGTCTAGACAGAATGCAAAAATCTGGACAGTTGAGAGTTATGATACGTATACAGTCGAAACACAGTACAAGACAGTGTATATATTGCAGAGTACTATAACATCCCATTCCTGGCATTCTGTCCCAATGTTGTGTAAATGATCTGTAAGGGTACATGGACTGCCATGTAAAATAAGCACTCAGTGGAAGTATGTGTATTCAATAGGGACACACAGATGAAGTGTAGGAATGAACACAGGGAAAGATAACAGGTGAAACAACCTAATGTACAGAAGATGAGGGCATGTCAATGGGGAGGATGTCTGTGTGAGATAAACATCCTTACATTAATCATGTAGAGGACGTCTATCAGGGATGTTACATACAACTGGGGTAGGGTGCATATTGTGAACCTTTGCAAACTGAGTTGCCTGAATATGAGTGCAGTATCAGCAGAGGTCTGCAGCAAGCAGGACACAGGTAAAGGCTTGTGGACAACATTAAAAGAAGCACACACAGTCATGGACAATATCAGAGTAGTACCACTAGTAATCCATGTCACTCACATAACATATATGATTTAGAGTGGTCAGAGAGGGTTCTGCACAAACACACTTATACATCTATTATGACATATCTGCACTCTATGAGGGTAATCATACACACAGTCCTGACACTGTAATATCTTCTGTAGGTGTTAGAAGGGAAACTGCTATACCTGTGTGTGACATGATGATCAATACAGACTAGATGACTGGTGTGCATGGCATATATATATATATATATATAGAGAGAGAGAGAGAGAGAGAGAGATGGCACAATCCACACTGTCACAAATGTTACCCATGCCATTAATGCTGTCAAACAGCTATTTATGTACTGTGTGCATCAGCAGAACAGGTATCACATATGCATATGGTGTAACAACTTCTTGGGATTTTGGCACCATCAGACAGTAATGTTTATGCCACAAAAAGAATACCTAGGTATTGCCAATAAGATGTGTGACAGCTCACTGTGACAAAGGTGATACACTTCAGTCACACATCACTGGAAGATGTGTAGTGATGTATATGAAGAAGGGTGCATTGTACTCTGTTATTGGTGTGATGAAGGCTGTGAACTATGGAGGTATTATGGCCTATGATGTGGATGTCCTTCACATGCTCAGTAGTTGTGTGGCCACATGCTGGTGTACATTCCACATACATATTAGTCTGATTATAGGGTGTGATGTCTACAGTATACTTGGGTTGTGTGTTTGTTTTCCTGACATAACAAATCCCCTCATTCTTTTCTGTCATCACATGTGTTGTCATGACTGTAGCAGCAATCTTTGGTCTGTGTTGATATTGTCTGTATTAGACTAATATCACAGTTGGAGTCAATGATTGCTCACAATCAGTAATCCTTCAGACAGCTATTTGGACACAGGATGTATATGTCATTTATGATGTCTGTGACTTATTGGTATCACCACTTGGTGATATATGTGTATGTGGCTGTTGATAGAATACTTCATTGTGGATTTATGTCAAATGCCTTCAGCTTGTCAAGTTCAAAAGGATGATAATGTTGGCAACATGCATCCCTGGGTGACCTCTTTGAGGAAATCTAACAGATGTAACAGACCTGATATAGCATTAACAACTCATACAGGTCTGTTGCACACTGTAACACCCGTGCCCTGGCCCAGCAATCAAGAAGCCTCAATTCTCACCACTAACGCCAGAAGAGGAAAGGATTACAAATACACCCAGTAAAGTACAATTTCCCTTAAGAGCACACAGAGATCACAGTCATTCCAGGGCTGGTCACTCCCTTGCTTCCCAGGTCCCCAATAAGACTTCCCACTGACACAGCTATATGGTCCAGATCTCAGCTTATCGGGCAAGCTAAAACTTCTAGCATCCTCTCTGTCCAACCAGTGCTTCGTGGCCCTGCCCAAGTAGCTGACACACACACACACACACACACACACATATGCACTTTGAGAAGAGTTTATACAACCACACAGACACTCCCGGGGAAGGCTGGCACAGTTTCTCCAGCTTTGCCTCTTTCTCCCAGACTATACGGCAGTTCCACTTGCAACCACCCTCTAATACTTATCAGTTACTCAAAGGCCCTTAAAAGGGTGTTCGATTATTACTGTGCAATATGATTATCCAATTGGTAGTTGTGACTAAACAATCAAGGCTTATTAGAGTGACTTGGTACAGCATCAAGATAAGCATGCCATGTACTCTTAGAGCTTAACTTATCTCTACACAAAACAGCCACAGTTAAAAGGGTTTAAAATATTTAATAATAAATAATTAAAAACACAAGACAATACTTTCTACTACACAGTGCTAATCAAGAGTTCAGAGATCACAGAGAAATACTTAAAATGACACAGTAGTAAAGATCTGACATCACAGAAAAATGCTTAGTCTAATCTTTCTAGTTCCTAGCTATTTCTAAAAGAAAACACAAGTCTAAGATAACAGGAAACTACATGAATAAAAGACTTTCCACATGTAAACTCTAGTAATTATTCCTTAAGTTAATACAATAGGCAGGATGCTTCACTCCAGACTCATCAACTCCAAATTCTAACTTCAACTTCAAAGGGACAGGCATGAAATAATTTCACCTTCAACAGACAAACAAGAAATGCTTGACTTAGCTTTCTTTACAGAGGGCAAAGTTGCTACATTGTTTTAAGTTCAACATTTTACAGCATGTTCTTTCATTTAAGAAAACAAGCCTGTATTTCAACATTTCACAATATTTTATTTCAATTAAAAAACAAGTCTGTAGTTCTACATTCATGTTTACAAATGACAGAATTATGTACTAAATTCTATTTGACTAGGCTGGCAGCCTTCACCCATCTCTACCAGTTTTCACATCACCCCCAGAGAACTCAAGCTAGTTTTTTGTGACCCTTGAGAAATGCCGCTTGAAAGGGTTAGGTCTCTTTGAGTATACCTACCCCATTCCCTGTCTTGAGAGCCCATCTGCATTGGCATTGTTACTCCCACTGCAGTGCTGCACTGACATATCATATGCTTGTAACCCTGGGCTCCATCGTAGCAACTTGGCATTTTGCTGGCTGGCTCTGTTTAACCATGTTAGGGGGTTGTGATCTGTCATAACAATGAATTTTCCGCCATACAGATAAGACTGAAGTTTCTGCAGTGGCCACACTATGGCTAGACATTCCTTTTCTACAGCTGCATACAATTCCTCCCTGGGTTGGAGCCTATGAATGAGATAAACCACTGGGTGCTCTTCTCCCTCTGAAGAAATCTGGCTAAGTACAGCCCCTACCCCATGGTTTGAAGCATCCACCTACACAGCAAATTATTTGCTGTAATCCGGACTGACTAACACAGGGGGTCCTCCTAAAACTTCTTTAAGCTTCTGGAATGCCTGCTCACATGCTGGAGTCCACACTTCCTTATCTGGCCTGTTCTTCCTTGTCAGGTCTGTGAGGAGAGCAGCTATAGTACTATAACTGGGGATGAACTTTCTGTATTATCCTGCTGTCCTTAAAAATGCCCTCACCTGCTTTTTGGTAACAGGTACAGGCCATGCCTGAATGCTTCCATTTTGGCAGGTTCTGGCCTTATCTTACCACTCCCCACTCTATGTTCTAGGTAGGAGACCTTTGCCATACCCACCTGACATTTGCTCGGCTTAATGGTCAATCCTGCCCCTCTGTAATCTGCCCAGCACCTCCTTAACATGCTGAAGGTGCTCTGGCAAGGAATGGCTGTATATGGCAATATTATCTAGATAAGCAAGGGCAAAACCTCCTGCTCCTGCTAGGATACAATCTACCAGCCTCTGGAAAGTTGCTGGGGCATTCTTCAGCCCAAAGGGCATCTTTGTGAACTCATACAAGCCAAAAAGAATCACAAAGTCTGACTTCTCTCTAGCACTGGGAGCCAAGGGCACCTGCCAGTAACCCTTGGTAAGATCAATGGTTGTAAAATACTTAGCGCCACCCAGCTGCTCTAGGGTCTCATCTGTCCTAGGCATGGGGTAAGCATCTGACTCTGTGTGACTGTTTAATTTCCTGTAGTCCACACCGAGACCTGGTGCTGCCATCCTTCTTTGACATCAGTACCACTAGGGAGGCCCAGGGACTGTTAGACTCTTGAATCACCCTTAGTTCCAACATCTCCTGTACCTCCTCCTTCAGAGTCTGCTTGACTCTCTCAGGCACTCTATAAGGGGCCTGCCTAATAGACCTTTGAGGTCCTGTATCCACCTGGTGCTGCACCAGGCGGGTGCACCCTGGTTTCCCAGTGAACATATCCCCAAATTCCTGCAACACTGCTTGGATTTCTCAAACCTGGGTAGGAGATAGCTGCTTGGACATTGCTACCCTTCCACTGTAGTGCCAGCCCGAGCCTCACTGAGGAGGTCAATCCCCAGATCTCCCTCAGACTTCTCCTGCAATCCACTGCAAATCCTCAGTGCAAAGGCCTCCCTATCATGGTAAGGTTTCATCATGTTAACATGGTACAATTTGTGCCCCTGCCTTCTGCCTAGCAGTTCCACCCATGTAGTTAACATCACTTACCTTTCTTACCACCTTGTAGGGGCCCTCCCAAGCTGCTTGTAGCTTGTTGTGTCTGTCAGGAATGAGAACCATTACCTGCTGCCCCACAGCATACTCTGTAGCTTGAGCATTCCTGTCATACCACACCTTTTTCTGTTGTTGGGCTTCTACCAAGTTCTCCTGCGGCAAGCCCATGAGTTCCCTGAGCCTTGTCCTGAGGTTTAGTACGTATGCCACAACAGACTCCTTGTGAGACTCGCACTCACCTTTCCACTCATCTCAAATTAAATCTAGAGGTCCCCTCACCCTATGCCCATACAGCAACTCAAAGGGTGAAAAACCTGTGGATTCCTGGAGAATTTCTCTGTAAGCAAACAACAGATGGGGCAAATATTTGTCCCACTCCCTCTTAAACTGATCTGCAAATGCCTGCAGCATGGACTTGATCATAGAGTTTAACCTCTCAACAAGACCATTAGTCTGGGGATGGTAGGGGGTGGTCTTCATGTGCTTCACCCCACAGGATTTCCACAGACAAGCCAGCAGGTCTGACATGAAATTGGCACCTCTGTCAGTCAGTATTTCTTTTGGGAAATCTACCCTGCTGAAAATCTCTAACAAAGCATTTGCCACCTTCTCTTCCTCAATGGAGGACAAAGTCACTGCCTCAGGGTATCGTGTAGTATAATCCACTACCACTAGGATATATTTTTTCCCTGTGGAACTTGGGGTGCTCAGAGGACCCACAATATCCATAGCTACCCTCAGAAATGGCTCCTCAATCACAGGCAATGGCATCAAAGGAGCTTTCACTTTGTCTCCTGCCTTGCCTACCTTTTGGCACTGCTCACAGTACCTGCAGTACCCTGTTACATCTCTGGAAATTCCAGGCCAATAGAAGTTCTGCATAATACACCTCTTTGCATGTTTTATGCCCATATAACCTGCAAAGTGAATATCATGGGCTATGGCTAGAAGAGCCAGATGGTAGGCTCTAGGCACTACCAACTGTTGTACTCTCTCACCTTCTATCCCTCTGTCAGGGGTCCACTCTCTGTATAGTTACCCTTTGTCGAAGTATACAGATTCCCCCTTTCCTTGAGAATCAGCTGCAACCCTAGCTACCTGCCTCAGGCCTTGCAATGTAGGGTCTGAGAGCTGAGCCTTTCTCAACTCTCTCCTTATAACCCATACCAGCTCCCCTTTCACAGGAAGTCTGGCATCCTCTGACAGTGGTGCCTTGCTGTCAGCCTAGGTACTACTAATCACCTCTACCTTTGCAGTCGCTCTGTCCAAGGGACCATCAGTACCCATAAGCAGCTGTGGCTCACCTTCAGGCTCACTGCTGCAGAGTAGCTCCCTCCCTGAAATAACCACCTCACCAGTCCTAGCTGCAAGTATGCAGTCTGCCTGGGTCTCCCCCAGGCTTCCAGACCCACATGCTTGTCTCCTAACCTGACTGCGTGTAACTGCATAAGCACATGGTACTACCTCATCCAAATCCTTCCCTCTGAGGACATCTTCAGGATGGTAGTTTAGTATGCTTGTTGTCTCAAGACAACCTACTATTGGCATTTGTCTTTCCCACTTACTGGCTCTCTCACCTTTTGTTCCCCACCTTGCATCCATGGACACCTGTATGCTGCATGGCCCCACTGGTTGAATTGAAAATATTTAACCCTTGCTCCTGTACATGTACCTGGACTATTGGCTTCCCCTGCTACTGGCAGATTCTGTTGTGGCAGTTTGTGCTGCCCACCATGGGTTCCTTTTTGACCGATGAGCAGTACTGGGGGTCCTCTTCCTGTGCAGGGCTGCCCTACTTGCCAGGTATAAGTCTCCCTTCTTCCCCAACTCATCTGAAGTAGCACATTGTTTATCAGCTAACCAGATCCTCATGTCCTCAGGCAAAGTACTATGGGCTTGTTCCCTCACCAAAAGGTCTGCCAACCCTTCAAAAGTGGTGACCTGACATCCACTCACTCACCTATGGAAATAAGTGCTCAATTCAGCAACATATTCACACACACGTTCTTCTGCCTTGCGCCTATGCTTACAAAACTTTTTCCTATATGTTTCAGGTGTTAGCTTAAAATACTCTAATAGACAAATTTTTACAGCAGTATAATCAAAACATGAAATGTCAGACATTTTAGATAATACAGTTACAGCTTTACCATGGAGTAAGGGGGTCAGGAACCGTACCCAGAGCCCTTGGTCAACTTCATACTGTTTACATATCCTCTCAAGCATATGAATGAAACTATCAAAATTATCCCCCTCTTTAAGCTGCGGAAGAAATTTACTGACCTTTTGTGCTTCTGGCTTCCAGTTACTCCCTTCCCCATTACCTCCATGACTCTGGTGAAGAGTCAGCATCTCCTTCTCATGCTGCCTCTGCCTCTCCTTTTCCTCAGCCTGCAGGCGTAACAGTTTCTCATTCTCCTCAGTCTCTAGATGCCTCAGTCTCTCAGCTGCTTCTAATTCCACACACCTGGCCTACAACTCAAGTCTCTTTAGCTCCAGCTGGATTTTTAAGTCCACTGCAGAAAGGTTGAGCTGTCCATTCTCCAAGGGTATTATATCTCCACTGCCAATCTGATTGTCCTCCTGGTTGCTGTTTTCTGATGCAGCTGTAACCAAGGCTGCAATCAGGTCTGTCTTAGGTTTCCAAGCACCAGTCCCCTAGCCTGGCACATCTCCACCAGCTGGCTCTTTGTCAGCTTTCCATACTCCTCTGCTGACATGCTGCCTGCCCACCCTGATTAACTAAGCTAACAAAAGAAATAAATGAATTGTGATCTGAACTCTGAGTATTCACTGCTTGTCTATTTTACAGTACAAAAACACCTTCAAAGTTCACTGTACACAAGCTACAGGATTCACTCTACCCACACCACAACAAGCCAATTAGTATTTGCCAACTAATTAATATGTGATATGGATATTCCACTACTGCCACTACAAATTTGACACCCATGCCCTGGCCCAGCAATCAAGGAGCTTCAATCCCCACCACTGAAGCCAGAGAGGGCATCTCATATATGAGGAAAGGAAAACAAATACACACAGTAAACTGCAATTTCCCTTAAGAGCACACAGAGATCACAGTCATTCCTGGGGTGGTCATTCCCTTACTCTCCAGGTCCCCAATAAAACTCCTCACTGGCACAACTATAAGGTCCAGATCTCAGCTTACTGGGCAAGCTAAAACCTCTAGCTCCCTCTCTGTCCAACCAGTGCTTCATGTCCCTGCCCAAGTAGCTGACATACACACGCACACACACACACACACACACACACACATACACACACACACATGCACTTTGAGAAGAGTTTATACAACCACACAGACACTCCTGGGGAAGGCTGGCACAGTTTCTCCAGCTGTGCCTCTTTCTCCCAGACTATATGGTAGTTCCACTTGTCACCACCCACTAATACTTATCAGCTACTCAAAGGCCCTTAAAAGGGTGTCCAATTATTGCTGTGCAATATTATTATCCAATTGGTAGTTGTGACTAAACAGTTAAGGCTTATTAGCGTGACTTGGTACAGGATCAATATAAGCTGCCATGTACTCTTAGAGCTTAACTTATCTCTACACAAAACAGCCACAGTTAAAAGGGTTTAAAAATATTTAATAATAAATAATTAAAAACACAAGACAATACTTTCTACTACACAGTGCTAGTCAAGAGTTCAGAGATCACAGAGAAATACTTAAAATGACACAGTAGTAACATTCTGACATCACAGAAAAACACTTAGTCTAATCTTTCCAGCTCCTAGTTATTTCTAAAAGAAAACGCAAGTATAAAATAACTTACATATGACAACAGTCAGTGCTGTGAGTTGGAGGGTCAAGACAAAACTGCTTAATAATCTCTGGTTATCTCTGTTTAAATTGCTATTTTAAGTCCTGATTCCCATTACATCATTTCACACTTTCCTGGGGTTCCCAGGCTGACAGATACTATATTCTTGTTATCTTTCATCTGCAGGAAACTACATCAATAAAAGGCATTCCACATGTAAACTCTAGTAATTATTCCTTAAGTTAAAACAATAGGCAGGATGCTTCACTCCAGACTCATTGACTCCAAATTCTAACTTCAAAGGGACAGGCATAACATGATTTCAACTTTAAAGGACAGACAAGAAATGCTTGACTTAGCTTTCTTTACAGCAGAGGGCAATGTTGCTACATTGTTTTAAGTTCAACATTTCACAGCATGTTCTTTTATTTAAGAAAACAAGCCTGTATTTCAACAATTCACAATATTTTCTTTCAATTAAGAAAACAAGTCTGTAGTTCAACATTCATATTTACAAATGACATAATTATGTATCAAATTCTATTTGACTAGGCTGGGAGA
Organism: Protopterus annectens; assembly: GCF_019279795.1. Lineage (NCBI taxonomy): Eukaryota > Metazoa > Chordata > Ceratodontiformes > Protopteridae > Protopterus > Protopterus annectens. Next base: position 860,178,430 of record NC_056737.1, on the reverse strand, counting down.
CTTCACCCATCTCTACTAGTCTTCACACACACATCCAGGATATTACCAGTGTCCATTTAAAAAGGGTCCATGATGACATGTTGGTCTACCTCACAGATGGAGTAGAGTCACGATGTGTCTATACATGCAATTGGTAGTGCCCCCCCCAACTCACACAGATGCATGTTGATGTACACACTTCTACAGGAACATAGTCTGTGTGGAGGGTGTATTGAAGTGTGTATTAAACTGTATCAGGAAGGTGCATGCGCTGAGTCACATGATAGGTGATCTGAGATGTTGTCACAGCCCATTGATTCTTTGTGAAGGGCCTGAATGAAGATAAGACAGTGCATATTGGCTCTCCTAATCTGGTCTAGGGTTTGGACACAATCCCACATGCAGGTATCATTGAGAAACTCACCCAGCTGGGGATTAACCCTTGTGTCAATAGATGGGTAACCAATTGGCTCACTGACTGAGCATATGTTGTGAAAGTTGGTGAATCAACATGTACTAGTAGAGCTGTCACCATTTCAGTATCTCAGTGATCTGTGCTTGACTATTTACTGTTTGGACTCTATTTCTTGACAGTTCGGTCTACAGTATACAGTCTTTAGCTTACTGAGTTAGCTGATTCCTGCATACTGGGTAGAATAATTGAGTCCACCTTTGAGAATAACATACTATAGGAAGGGCTAACACAGACAAATGATTGGTGACAAAGCCACATGTTCTACAAGTAAATGCAAAAATGTGTCTTTATTTTGTTTTTTGCAAAGTGGAATTTGCTGCTAATTGCAGCATTGACAACAGTCCCACTGTACTGAAACCCAGTGATGCAAACACTGGGAACACAAGTAGATAACAATCGGAACTTTGACCACCAAATGTCCACACTGGTATTGAAAGCCTATGTTGTGCACATTCTATGTCACGCCATTGTATTCAGATCTGAGGATTATATTACAGCACTGTACTCAAACCACATCAGAACACTAATAGAGTAAAATGCTTTCTTTTGCATGTACCACATCAGACACATGCAGCAGCTGGACAGAACACAGGGGTTCCTCACCAAGAAAACACAGGTGCTACAAACTATGCCATGATGTATGTGAATAGACTGAACGTAATGCTACTGTAATCTGGATTGTATAGGATGAGGTGACTTCTGCCTGGCCTCCAGGCCATTCTCTCACCATGCCCTAGTGGGAGTAATGCACATCCACAAAACAGATATAGTTGATGACATCAGCAGTATCTGGTGAAGAGATTATAGTAATAACAGTGCTCCACATACTGGTGTAAAAGGCTGTCTGTAATGTTAGGCAAGTGCACAAACACAAATGCCCCAGTTGACTGCAGTGAAAACAGAATCCCCTACCTATCTAAGTACACAGACTACAGTACTCTGTATTTAAGGCAAGCACCACAACTCAAGCCTGACTTAGACTGTCTCAAACTACACTTTATAGCTGATGACATCAGCAGTGTCTGCTGAGGAGAATATGGTAATAACAGTGTCCCACATGCTGGTGTAAAAGGCTCGTTCTATTATGAAGCAAGTGCACAAATCCCTGACCTGACTGCAGTGAGAACAGAACTCCTACCTATCTAAGTACGCTGACTACAGAACTCTGTATTTAAGGCAAGCACCACAGCTCAAGTCTGATTTGGACTGTCTCAGACAATACATTATAGCTGATGAGATTAGCAGTGTCTGGTGAGGAGAATATGGTAATAACAGTGTCCTACATGCTGGTATAAAAGGCTCTTTCTAATGTCAAGCAAGAGCACAAACACACACACACATCCCAGTTGACTGGAGTGAGAATCAACCCCCTACCTATCCAAGTACACATACTACAGAACACTGTATTTAAAAAGTGCCACAGCTCAAGTCTGACTTGGACTGTCTCAGACAACACTTTAGATGATCATCAGCAGTGTCTGGTGAAGAGAATATGGTAATAACAGTGTCCCACATGCTGGTGTAAAAGGCTCTGTCTAAAGTCAAACAAGTGCACAGGCACACGCACCCCAGATGACTGCATTAAGAACAGAACCCCTACCTATCTAGGTACACAGACTACAGAGCTCAATAATTTATGCAAGCACCATGGCACACATCTGACTTTTACAAGGCTGCAAGACAACCTATAGTGGATTACATCAGCAGTGGATATAGGAGAAAAGATGTTAGGAGGCCTGCATGAAATGGATGTGTAGGCATGTGCAATTTTCAAAATACAGTCAACTCATGTTATTGGAGTGGTATCTCTAGGCTACACACTTATCCTCTTCTGGCTAGACACACACACACAGTTGACTACAGTGAGAACAGAACCCCTACCTATCTAGGTACACAGACTACAGGGCTCAATACTTTACTCAAGAGCCATGGCACACGTCAAACTTTTTCAAGACTGCAGGACACCTTATAGTGGATGAAAGCAGCACTGGATGTAGGAAGGAAGATGTTGGGAGTCCTGCATAGGTTTATAGCTTCATAGGAGTTTACAATGCTAATGGCTCAAGGGCCTTTACAAGCCTAGCCATGTAAAAACACAAGTACCCTTATTAAGCATAGTTAGATGTTCATTGTTAGCAGAGCGATTTTGTGATCAACACTGACTGCCCCTGTCCATAAGGGACATAGGTGCTACCCCTGGGGTGAATAAATGATCACCCATCCATCTGTCAAAGTTGCACTTGAAAAGGATCATTGAGGAGCACTGCTTCACATGCATTTGGAGGCTATTCCAGAGAATCAGCAATTGCTGGGAAATATATCTGTCTCTCCAGTATCTTCTGTTCATGTCACATGCTAGGTTGAGATCTCAGGAGCAAGTTATTCTTGTCCCATTTGATTTGCGGATATCCAGAATTTTCAGTAGGACAGGATCTGAGACTGCTCTGTAGGCCAGGCATAGATTGCCTCTTAGCAGCCTGTATGGTACTGAGTGCAGTGACATGGCTCTTTCCATGTATGTCATGTTTTAAAGGCCTTAGATTCTCTGGGTCAGAAATTGCTGTGATTTCTACAGTTGCTGCAGGTGTCTGGTGAGATACATGCAGAAGGGAGCATTATACTCAATTAGTGGTCTGATAAGGGTCGAGTACAGCAGAGCTATGACCTGCCTGGTCTTGGATGCAATGCATTTATTTATAAGGTGCACAATGTAGAATGCATGTCTTAGCACTATGGACACATGGCGATAAAAGTTTAGATTGCTATCAACCTATGTTCCCAAGTCTCACACCACTGAATTTGAGCTTAGAGGGGTGCTATGTATGTCATAATTAGCAGGGGTACTTATTTACCAAAGGGGACAATGAGGCAATATTTGTGTTAAGTTTCAATCCATGAGTTTGGCACCAACCATTTCTCTGTGTCAGCCCTTTCTATAATAAGTTAACATCATTGGGGGACTCTATATAATTCTGCCCAGTTGACAGTCATCTGCATACTTGGTAAGCCACAGGCCATCTACCTTCTCCTGGACTTCAGGGAAATAGTTTTCAAACAGTAGAGGGCTCAGCCCAGATTCTTGTGGTAGTCCACTGGTAACTGGTCTACTGGTGCAGGTGGACTCCCCAATTCTGACAGTGTGCATTCTGTTGGTGAGCCAGTTGGCTACCCATCTAGTAATGTATGGGTTAAATCCAGATGTGAGATTTTCTCTATGATGCCTAAATGGCGGATTGTTTCAAAGGCTTGGCTAAATAAGCATAGGCAGTATGCCCTGTTTTCACTCATCCAGGGCTTTGGGGACATTATCAAAGTAGTCCATTTTGCTTTGTAAGCAAGATCTACCCATGATAAAAATCAAAATGGGCCAGATCAAGGGTGTTGAAGGTCAGCTATAAGATAAGGTCCATGAAGATTGTTTCCATAGCCTTGCAGATAAGGCAGATTAGGCATATGGGTCAATAGTTCCCAAGGTCAATTGATAGATGTATAGGCATGTTCAACTATGAAGATAGTTCTAGTTCTGTAGTTCTAGTTCTACATGTTACCAGATTGATGTGCATTGCATATCACACAACATTTGATATTAATTTATGCAGTGTAGTTGATATATGTGTGGAAAAGTAGTGAGACACCAGTGTTGCAGTGCATAGGGAAGGCAACACATGGCTGCATTGTAAATAAGTGATATATTGTTAGATAGGGTCTTCAGTTTGTTAGGTTTCCACATGTACTTTCATGGCATAAAGAGTAAGTGAACAGTAAACTGCACTAATACATACTAATATTGACTTTGCGTAGCACAGCTGCAAACACTGGGTTTGCCAGACGGTTGGCAAAGTGTTTGCTCATGTGATATACACACTTCCATTACTTTTCCTGTTTGCACATACTTAAGCAGCGCTAAAAGTCTTACATTTAGTACTGAGTCTATGAAACACACCTGCTGCTTAACTGAATCTGTGACAGCAGGTTAAATGCATTAACACATTTATTTTTGAGCACAGATAATACTGGGTTTGAATCCAGGTGAATCTAATACTTTTAAATAAACAGTGATAATGCAATGACATGAATTCTTTATAGTATATGAGCTGCTGTGTGTTGGCATAGCACAGCAGGTTTAAGCAGCATTGCACAGTTGTAGCCACAGCATTGTAAAGCCGCTCACTGTGGCTTGGAATTGGTGCATGATGCCAAACTCCACGTAAACATAGAGGTCAAAAAGTGAAGGGATCCATTGCTTATTCTAGTACTTATGTGTGTTGTGTGTGACTCTGTTTTTTGACCAGATTGTATGTGTTAAAAATGGGGTAGATAGGAAAAGTGGTAAAATGGGGAGCAAGCAGGGGGAAGAACAAAAAGAAAGCAATGCAGGAATGTCCAGGAGGGAGGTAGAAAAGAACCATAGCTATCCATTTCTTCAGCAATAAAATTTCATATGTGCAGAACAACAGCTGAATTTGGACCGTCATCTCCACAGAGAGAACAACACGATCATGTTGTATAGCTAATTGGTCCAAATCAAGTGCGTCAAGGTGACACGTGCAAAATACAGAGCTATGTATGGGACGATATATATATATATTTTTTTTGTGGGGCAGGTGCCCTTTTTTTTTAATTCAGTAAGACAGGAATGCTGGGCAAGGGATAAGATATTTCTTGGTCAAGTAAGTTGGGTAGGTGAAACAAAGACTCAAGTCCACAGATGTCTAGTGGGAACAAAGTCTTTAATAAAAGGTACAAAATAATACCACGATAAAATCCACACAACTAAAAGCAAAAAAAACTGTGACACAAGCTTAAAGTGTAAGATGACCCCTTCCGGCTTGCTTCCATCAAGATTTCATCAGATAACGGAACCGTTACTCATTACACATTTTGAGCTCCCTCCAAAACTGATGTCACTGTATTATTAACCAATCCAGTAATAGGTTACCAACCATGCTGCAATGTTAAAGCAGCCTTGACAGTATGTAAACTGAAAGACCCTAGTCAATGTAAATGTACTAATAAATATACTATGCCTTCTGTGTTGGCTTACTTAACTGCTAGTGTATTTCTAACTTTTTCTACTAACCATAAATATCCACTTTAATTTATATATGTTTATTATATTTTTTTTTGTTATTTACCTCTCCAAAGATTTTAACTTTAATATGCTAGGAATAGATGTGTGTTCGTTCAACCCTGGGTAACTAATTGCATTCAACCGAAGTCGCAAATAGAGTTCTTTTTTCTCTACTATTAGAGCCCAATGTCCCTCTCATTCTTGTTTTAGAACTTGTTCCAACACCACAAACATAAACCAATGTGTGTTGTTTTCAGCTATATGCTTATACAGGGTATTATTGCTGTTGTTTTTCTTAATGTTGTAGCAGTGTTTGTAAATTCATTTCTTTAAAGACCTTTCAGTCTTACCTACATAAAATACTACACATGCTTGACATAAAGCAATATAGACTACTCCCCTTGATGTAGAATCATACCTGTCTTTCATTCTAATATTTTGACCATTAATAACAATACTGTCACCTAATAAAATATATTTACAGTAGTTACATCTACCACACTGTCACATCCTACAGTAACTTTGTTTTTTGTTCTTTAACAGGTCTCTCTAAAATATTCTTTAATGTTAGACCTTTCCTATATATGATCAGAGGATGTTCCTCTAATTTCACCCAGGTGCTTGGTTCATCCATCAAAAAGGACCAATTCTTGCTCCAAATAACAAAATAACAGCTGAATTTGGACGGTCACCTTCACAGAGACAACAACATGATCATGTCGTATAGCTAACTGGACCAAATCAAGTTAAATCAAGTTAAATGTGATAATCCCTCCACATTTAAATTGTGTTACCCTTATCTCATATGTGTTAATCTGCCCCTGTTCATCATTACTGTTAAACCTAGCAATGGTTTGTAGAACCCTCCAATTCTTTTTTCTACTACTTCACTTTCAATACTATTTATTAACTGAAGTGGATAGCCTCTGTTTAAGAACATACTTTTTAGAGTCCTGCATTGATCCAAAAATATTTTTCCCTAGTCACCATTCGAACAGCACTGACATATTACCTTTCACTACTGACTTTTTTGGTTGCCAGGTGTGCACTACTTAAATGCAACAAACTATTTGAGTGTGTGGGTTTCCTAAAAATGGAAGCTACATATCTATGTTCTTGGTATCTTTTTCTAACAGCACATCTAAATATGACATTTTCCTATTGTCAACCTGACAAGGAATTTCAAGAATGTAGTGGAACTATTTATATAGACTTGGAATCTTTCCAATTCAGTTGGATTCCCTCTCCATAAAATCAAAATGTCGTCCAGGTACTGGATGTACTTCAGTATATTTTCTTTAAAATCACTCTTCATGATAAACTTTCTTTTCTACATAGCCATCACAATATTATCCAGTAGTGGCCCACAGCTCACACCCATTGCCACTCCTTCTTTCTGTAAGAAATACCTGCCATTAAATAAAATAAAATTATTTCTTAGTACCAATTCTAATAGCTCTTCGTATAAATTCATTCAGGATTGGTCTATCTGATGTATTTGTCAAAACTCACAAAACCAAGCAAGATCTTTCAATGGAGAAATTGCTGAAAGAAACAATGGAACTTGAGAAACAAATAACTACAAGTGTAGAGTTTGAACAGCATAGAATGGAATATAAAGGAATTTTTATTAGTATCGACAATAAGCTACGATGAGCATGGCATCAAAAATGTAAGAAGTTGGATAGAGACCATAAAGATTACATGAATAACGTAGCTTATCCCAAACCACCAGTAGGACAAGTATGGGGTGCTCATAAATGAACACAGTAATAGTGCTTGTACTAAGAACCGCAGTCAGTACCCCCCCACACACACAAACACACACACACACACACACACACACACACACACACACACACACACACACACACACACCAAAATCTGAATGATGAGGCTGAAACTGACAGCATGTATGAATATTTTTTATAGTAAGCAGAATCTCTGCAATTACAGAGATCAGAATGATTGAAAGGGAAGTACAACTCAACAAACAAACCACCCAGAGGTTCAAAGAACCAATGGCATTACCAGAATCAGCGCACATCAAGATACAGTCATTGAACACATCAGCAATGGAGGAGGAGCAGGCAGATGGTGACAACTCTTCACAGCAGCAAGCTAACATTCCATAAGATGGATTAGGTTGCAACGACACATTAAGGTTTGGGTTCATAAGCTTACAAACACAAAAAGTGAATAATGACACTCTCGGGGAGAATGAGCAATGGAAGAGGGTAATGTTTGTATTGAGGACAACACCTGATTTACGAATGGAGTCTAATGAACAATCCACCAAAGTATAAAACATGTCAGCAAACATGGAGTGCATCATGGACTTGAACTGCCACAATTTAACTAATGGGTTAGTAAATATATTCATGAACAATGCCAAAGACTTTCAAATATTCAATTATGCAGATTTAGTAGTGACTAATAGTTTAATTGATTTATTGTCAAATGGTTTGAATTCCGTAGTAACAAAACATGTAGATATTGCGCAACTGTTGATTAACTTTAAGCTGTATATTACAAAGTTGAATTTTAGACTATTATTTGATGATGGGATCACAGTAGAGACATGTTTAAAGATTTCAAGCACTTATTACCCTCCCATATATCCAGTGTTACAAATGTACGAAAAGATTTGTGAAAATGATTTTAGGTTTCTGAAAAAAAACAAATTGTAATGATAAGTATAATGTTACAAAAGAAGAACTTGAAGAAACTGAATTTATTAAAAAAATGAATGTTCATTTTATGAAACCAGATAAGGGAGGGGGTATGATGCTGATGTCAAAAGAAAGATATAACACTAAAATGTTTGAACTGTTGAATGGTACTGCATACACAGCGATGTCCAATTTTGAAGTAAAGAAAGCCCCAAAAAAATTAAAGAACAAATTAGAGACTTACTAATTGAGAATAGAATTACAGCTGAAGAATTTAATTATCTGAATGTGAGTTTTCCTTTGATGCCTAGCATGTTTGGAATCCCAAAGATCCACAAAAATGTAAACAATCCACCTTTGAGACCCATAGAGGCTGCTAGGGGGGCTTCAACTAGTGCATGTGCAAAATATTTAGACATAAAATTGAAACACCTTGTGGGAAAAGAAGAACAGATATGTAAGGTTTCCTGGCAGTTTTTGGACAAAATGAACAATCTGATATATAACATGGATGATTTGTTAGTCACAACTGACATCAAGGATTTATATACAGTGATCCCACACGATGGTCTTGCTTGGTTTTGTTTTCTAGGGTGGTAGGTTTAGAATTTGAGCCTTGCCTAAAAAAGGCACTATGGGGGTGGCAAGAGCTTTAGCCAATATCCGGAATCCCAGGGGTGACAGGTGCAAGCCGTCCCTTGCGAAGCAGCGTGGCTTGTCAAGCATGTCATCCCAGGCAGACAGACACTGGATCCCCTTTGAATGACACCAGACATTAAGCCAATTGTTAAAGCTGATCATCTTGTCTCTATATTGTGGCATCATTCTTGGTGAAGGAAGGAGAGTTGTTAGGGGTGCTCAGAGGAAGCCTGCTGTCCATCCTCCACCTGATCCAGTTGTCTCTTCTCTGCCACTCAACATATGTTTAGGGCCATCGTGGAGGCACAGGTACATTTCCATAGGTCCTCCACAGAAATGCTTTGGGTTATAGATGTCACACAGTCTGACATGCATGACTGCCTCTACCAAGTTGCTGATTCAATGGATCGGATGAATGACACGTTGGAATGGGGGGTGTCTGTGATGGAACATCTGCAGGGAGGGGGATGGCATCCTCATTGGCATAGGTCAGCCACATCATCTGCTGTTAGCCAATGTGGTTGTGCTTGAACACGCTCCCATAGTGGCAGTACTTCACTGCTCTATTAGTAGTTGAGCTGTCCACACCCAGATATGGCAGGCCATGTGGTTGTGGTCCTGGATGCCCTTATGAGGGGAGCTCATCCAGCACACATCAGTTACATTCAGGTAGCAGCAGTACATCTGACTGTGGGCATGGACATGCCAGTGTAACTCCTGGCAGAGTCAGTTCTCATGGTCAGGTATGACAATGATGAACTGCCACCTCTACCATGCATGGCTCACAGCTATCTGACATACCCAGACGTAGAGCTAGCACAGAGTTTGGCTGTGTTCATACAGACACTCACATACCAATTTCACATAGAGGACCCATATACACACACAACAGTTACATGTTTCAGCCATGAAGCTTAAAACTCATTTTGTCTCAATAGCCACTTGTTACTTTATCCGAATGTTCACCTGCTATCTTTCTTAATCACACACATGCTCACCAACCTTTTGTGTCAGCCTAGACTTCCTGCCTCCCCCCAAAAAAAACACCCTGTGCAAGCGATGATAACTGTCCCATATCCCTGTTTAATATCTTTTGGATTCAGGGATACATAAGCTTTGTGCCTGATGCTCAGGGTGCATAGCTGACTTAGTGCTTAGTATATCTGCATTTGTGATGTTGAATTGTTAATTTTACTTTTGACTTATACTGGTCTTAAAAAGTTAGACATTTGATAGTATCACACTTTTTTGCAACAGTATTGTTAATGATCTTGAGAGTTGTGAAGTCTGAAACTGAAGTGTATTTTATTACTTTCTAACTTCTCTCTTTAATGATTTTCCAGTACAAATGTATGGTGCTAAACTGAGGGCATGCGGTGACCAGCAGTACTTTTGAGAGGTATGACTGTGTGAATCTTTGATGCTTGAGGCCTTTTACTTAATAATAGACACATATAAATCACATAAGTCTCTGCTGTCACATATTAAGGTAATTTCTGTACAAATTACCCACCTTTGACCTGCTTACATTACCAAGTAACAACATGCAAGGATATGCGGGTCTATATTACCATATCGAATGGTAAAAATATCAAACGCTCATATGAGCGAAAACGCACGAGAATTAATTTGCCTTTTTGGGGTCGCGGTACAGTGAGGATTGGAATATTTGCCCTTTCCTCACTGTAGTGCACACTCGGAGTTGGAATATATATTTAGCGGGGAGGGGTGCAGCCCCCCACAATAGCAAGTTAGTTTTCATACGTTTTCGCTCATGTGAGCGTTCAACATTTTTACCATTCCATATGGTAATATAGACCCAGATATGCCAGTCACTCATATTATTACACAATGTACTCTAGGTTCAACACTTACTTTGTAAATTCAACAGTTGCAACAGTTTTAGTTCAGGGCTGACTCTGTCTGATGCTAGCAGTACACAGCCAATACATGGGGAGGTAAAGTTTGTGAGTGTTGCCTGGCATTAATTTTACTATTCACACACACACACACACACACACACACACACACACACACACATATAAATATATATATATATATATATATATATATATATATATATATATATATATTATATATATGTGTGTGTGTGTGTGTGTGTGTGTGTGTGTGTGTGTAGGAGAAAGGTTTTAGCCCCTTAGGTGGTGAATGAGCATGCTATGTGCTGTCTTTTAGCCAATGTGAGGGCATATTGAGCATGACTAGGTCTACCCACACCCACAGCAGCTGCTGGTTCCCACTCTGATTCCTCACCTGTGTGTGGCTGTGGTGCTTTGGCATTGGTGGCGGGATGTGTGCCACTTCCCTTTGTTGAGCCTGCTGAAGCTATTTTCTCAGGATGATGTTGTGTAGCATGGCACATACAGTGAATATTTCTGTAGATATACATGAATTGTACTTTAGGGCTCCCCTAGATGTAGCTAGACACTGGAACTGTGACTTTAGCAGCCCAAATACACACTTTGTGATATTTCTGGTTTCAGCGTGTGCCTCAGTATAACATTCTTCAGCAGGTGTGTGTGCATTTCTGATGGGCATCATCAGCCATTGTTCCAGTACATAATCTGCATCCCCCAGTAAATGACCCTGTTGGATATCACACACACTGAATATCTGATACAGTTGAGAGGTGATCCAGATATGTGAGTCATAGTAACTTCCAGGGTTGCCAGCATCAATTTTCAAGATGATTCCCTTGGCATTACATGCAACTTGGCAGTTAACAGAGTGGAAGCCCTTTCTGTTTATGTAGAGCCTTCCCTGTTCCCCAAGTGGTACCTTAATTTCTACATGAGTACAATCGCACCCAGTCTTTCAGGGTAGTGTGCTACAGGGTAGAACTCTTGCATATTTCTGGCCCTGTCCTCAGGAGTGTGGGGAAAATTTATGTGGTCACTGGCATGTTAGAGCGTAACATTCAGGAACTGATGGAGGATACTGGATGCTGATGCCTGTGACACCCCCAGCATGTCCTCTGTTGGTCTCTAAAAAGTACCTGTAGCTAAAGTACTACACATATCTTTGTCTCCACTGAGATGGGCTTCCCTCAGTTTGCCCTGACTCTGAGTTGAGTATGACAGAGGTTGCAGAGTTCCTGTAGTGTGTCTCTATCCACCCAGTAGCACTCTACAATTTCCATTTCCTTTAGTTTGTGATAAGTTAAATGGGGTCTGAAAACTCTTCTCCTTCTTGGATGTGGTCCATTAGCAGCAGCAGCAGCATAGACTTCAGCCTGTTGCACATACACATAAATTAAAGCGACAGCAGCCCCTAACATTGTTTCTGTGTAGACTCCTTTCTGTGGCTATATTCCAGTAGGTTTTGGAGTTTGCCATGAAAACCAGCAGTGAATCTACGTGGTTGCTTTATAGCTTGTTGAACAGCTCCTCCATCTTGGATTGGTTGATTAGCATACAGTTCAGCTGTTTATGCTGTAATTTGCATGCCTTGGTTTTTACCTTGCTTGTGCAGTTCTGCGTGGCTCTACACACCATGTAGAGCCACTTACAGAATCTAAAATAGTTTGCTACAGAGATGCAGACACAGTGTAAATGGACCATATAGGCTTTATTGAATCTGGCTGACTGTTAAATGAGGAATAAAAAGTTTAATTGTTTAATTTATTTATTTATTTTGCCTGTTTACCAGGGTAGTAGAATGATCATAGCAGATGATCTGCAGGCACAGCCGGGGTGAAGAAATTAAAAAAAATAGAAAAAATCACAGAGTAATCACAGAAGGCAGATAATCCCATAGACAATTGATAAGATATGAAAATATTATTAGCGGAGTAGAAAAATAAATGTGTATTAATTTAAGTAGCAAATGTGAGGGGAAGCAGCAGCTGAGAGCAGAGGGTCAAAATAGAAGTAATGGGTGAGGAGGGAGTTACATTGTATGTCCAGTTTAAAAACACTTGCAGTCAGATTTTTTATGGAGGTGTGCTTTAAGTTGATGTCTGAATGTGGGGAAAGGAGAAATCTTTTAGGTGAAGGGGAGGGAGTGCCAGAGTTTGGGTGCAATAATGGAGAAAGGTATGGTTGGTACAGTGCAGTTTGGTTTTGGGTATCCAGAGTGAGGAAGTTAATTGGGAAAGGTCCAAGGTTGTAGGGGATGGTTTTATTATGGAGTTTGGCTGCAAGAAGTGTGAAGGCACCTGACTGAAATAATTTGAAAAGAACACACCCCAGGAGTAGGTCAGTTCTGTAGGAGACTGGTAGCCATTTGGCATTGGAGAGGGTGATGCAGTGGTGTTCCTGAGGGGATGGGAGAATTGGAATGGCGTGTACAAAATAAAAAAAAAAATAAAAAAACTTAGCACCTATACACCATGTGATTCACATCAGATATCTGACCATAAGGCAGCTCTAATATACCATCAACCTCTCCAGAGATTTGTATAGAGCCCATGTGACTGCTCCACCATGCTCTCATTCTCTCAAGAGTAACAAGAAAGTGGCACAGCCTGTGTAACTGTTTTCACATTTCACTCCCATCTCATCCATCTGAATATCTAGGTTGTGACTGTGTTGAATTTGTCTTGATATTGCAAGGGTAATACTTAAGGATAGCATCAAACAATTCAGCAGCAAGCATGCAAATATACGATCGGTGCACATATACGCCCCCGATACTGATGTGTCTTCCCAACAATGCGAAACAAGTGAGGATGATCTTCTTGGGCACTGGCAGGCCTCTGATCTGACATTAATGATAAGGATGGTTTTACCAACTGAATGAACGTGTTATCTAGACCGAATAAATGACGATGTAGTTCCATGGAATGATTTTAATGAGGGTGACTCTAGCACCAGTGATTCCAGTCTGTGAATCTCGACCATATAGCATCAGTAGATCACTGTTATACAGCCTCCTACACAGATACACAACAGCTGTTGGAACAAATAATGTTGAGGTTGATGTGGGATGACTTAACTTCACTTGGCTGGTAAGCATCTAAATGTTCTAGTGTTTCATCCTGTCACAAAAAACATGAATTAAATGCTGAATACTTTTTAGAGCATATAACCAAATTACTAAATAGTATAATGGAGATTTATGTCAATGACAGACTTACCTTTGTAGTCACTCACTGTGGTCTGTAATTTCCATGGGAGTAAATTCAAGATCATTTGTAGTGCATTATCAAGTCTCATTTTGAAGTAGAAAGCTAAACACTTAGTAAATATACTACTACGGAATACATTGTACTTTGATAGAAGTCTAATATCTCTGCTAAAACCAAAGTTAATCTATACACACATAGTAGAAAAAGCAAGAGAGTTACTGAAAGGTATAGCCTGACTGAAGATGTGATGATTGAGTAAAGTCATGTGCAGCTCTTTGAGGCAGTGTTAAATGTGTCAGTCTTTATTTATTTCAAGAACAAATCAGGACCCTGGCAGTGGTTTACCATAGGCCCTAATAATCTTCTCAAAACAGTCATCACTATGACACAATGTTCATTACTATAGTATTTAAACTTCAGAGGTTTTCTACAGTGCTTGAAAAGTGTAACAATATTGCTTTGTAGTATTTTCACACAAAGACTCACACATCTGTTATGGAATGTGCTCTGTACGAAGGATATTTACCAGTACTAAAGCACTGCCTGATGTAACAGTATCGAGCGTATTGCAGTTTAGCCAGTTGTAATGATTATCATAAAATGATCAATAGATACTGATATTTGTCTAAATTTTGCTTGTCTCTGCCGCAGCACGTGGCAGCCTGCATAACTATATCAAAATACAATTCTGAAACTGTCCTGAGCACCTTGAGCCTCCTATGTGCTACATGCAGTCTCTGAAGGATCCATTCTATAATTAAAGTTATAATTTAGAATGCATGCAGGAAATTGACTGACGATCTCAGATGTGCACTCAGTTACATTTATGCCCATGAGTATGACAGAAACTGGTACCCTGATGGTCTTAACTGTGACAAGAACTTTGTTAAAAACTTCATATATGCAATATTTTGAGGGTATACATTTAAAGCACACAATACAAAGAGGTAAAATAAGTATTTCAAGTTAAGCCAGCTAGTAGGTTAGAAAACTTGAAACTTTTGTTATTAACACAAAATAGTAAACTAATCTGAAAGAGCTGTGTGATTAGAGGGCTGGTTTGTATACAGTTTACGCTTCTTCCCCTTACATCTGGCAGCACTGCCAATGCTAATAGGTTTAGATATTGCTAAGGGGTATTTTCAATATTTAATAAATCTGAAAAACAACATTAAGTGGGTTCAATGCCTGATCCAAATTACTAGAGTAAAGACCACACAATATTAAATAGTTTTTGTGAAGATTTGAAAGGGGACTGTGAAGTTGTGTTACACAGGTGTTGCAAAATGAAGATGATAAGGTTGCCATAATGTGACAAAACTAACCCATTTCAGTATATGATAATTGCATCAGTCTTCATGGTTATGCTGCAGGTTAAATCTTTACAAGCTTAGCAGTATGGGTATTATCCCAAGTGACAGCTACCATCACCAATTGAAGCAGTAATGCAAACCAACTTCACAGTGGTTGGTGAACATTAGTAAACATGAAAATAACCACATATAACATGTCTTAACTGGTGGGGAAGTATGACTTGGGGAGGACTTTGCTAAAAGAGATGGGGTCTTCACTCCATTTGAGGTTTTAGGGTGCTTTTACAAAGGCTGCTCTGAATGCTACTTTGAAGAATAAGTCAAACTAATTTATTTATTTATCCTTTGTTGACCAGGTTAGTCCCACTAGGCTGAGCCTCTTTCCTAGGGAGACCTGAGGTGGTATTTATACTACTAGGGAAAATTTGACCATAGCATCAGGGAATTTCCACTACTATTTTCGATATGTGCCATGGGATCCTTTACATTCACCTGAGCTACCATCACCTCAAGCAGTTGGGGTCTCAGTTTAGCATCTCATGTAAAGGATGACATACACAGGAGTGCAGCATCCCTCTTATGCTGCACTGCAAAGTCAGCAATCAGTCTATCAAGTGTGAGAATAGAACTCACTGCCTTCTGCAGCAAAGGCGAGTGCTAATCGAACTAATGTCTACTTAATGCCACACAGGTGCTGAGACAGCACAACAGACAAACAGACCTATGCAATCATACTGATGGACAGATTGTCCTAGCCAATACATGGTGCTCAGTAGAACTGCAACATTAGAGAGAAGGCATAAGATGGCCGAAGCATATAAACTCTGGCACACCCATAAGGCATCAGACAGTTGTTTCTTTTCAAAGTACACAAAAACTGC
Organism: Protopterus annectens; assembly: GCF_019279795.1. NCBI lineage: Eukaryota > Metazoa > Chordata > Ceratodontiformes > Protopteridae > Protopterus > Protopterus annectens. The sequence continues at coordinate 860,162,311 of NC_056737.1, read as the reverse complement.
ACCTCAAGCAGAAATAGTAGACTTCAGGTACTAGTTTTCTAATGACTCTAAATATAAATCTTGCATTCTGCCAGCCTAGAGTACTAAGGCTATAAGTTTTAATGAGCTACTTTCTGTGATACAGGGTTTGATTCACCCAGCCCTCATTTGCCTACTTTCTGACCTTGAGCAAATCATTTAATCAGACAGTGCTTTGGGGCAGTTGGGAATTTGGGCTGTGTTTCTTAATGGTCTCACAGATCACATGTCTAGTAACTAACTATGAACCTACACTCATCAATATTATGGCAATGAGTACATTGTTTTAGATGCTAAAAATGTAAAAAAAAAAATACCCTGCCAGAAGACAAATTTCAAAACTGTTTTTGAATTTGCTATGTGAAACATTTGGGCAGCATCCATATTGGTTAAATACATTCCTTATCACCAATCCAAAAGAAGTCAATCAGTATCTTGTCATAAACCAATATTATATATCAAGTATAATGAAGGATAACAGTCCTTCAGAACAGCAGAGGTATGCTGATAAGCACCATGCTAGTGCAATCAACGTTAATACAATCTCCATGAGGGCAGCCTGTCACAGGAGCAACCCCCAAAAAAGCTTTCTCTGTCAAAAAGATCAGCATGCAGAAGTGAAGGTAACAGTTGTTTGTTCATATTAGCAAAAGTTTAATATGATGTTTTGCCTTTGAGTAACTTCTAGCACATTATCAAATGTATGCACACCTATATTGTTAGCTGGAAGGTTTACAAATTGTATTTCAGCTCTTGGGTTACCAGACCATATGTTTATTTTTATTTTATTTTATTTTGAATTTGTTAACTGGGTTAGAGCACTGATCCCAGTAGACCTATTTCAATCTTGATCCAGAGTAAACACAATAGATACATCACATTATATATGGAGTGAATGTCAAAGCATAATATGTGCATATATTATATGCAAAGTAAACAAATATTATGTATAAACTGAATATCATAGTTCGCTTGAGGGTATAAAGGCAATAGATAAATGACATTATATACAGCATAACTAACAAAACACAATATAGACATGCATTATATACAGAATGGAAATCAAAGTCAACATGGGAACCACAATCAAACTTAGAGTCAGAGCAAGATATGTGTGAGGGGGGAGAGAAGAACTCAAGTTATATGACCAGAGAAATATCAGTTTCATTTTCCTAGAGTTTTGAAATGTGCTTTCATTTCTGATTAGAAAGCGGGGTAAGATGAATGATCTTAAGAGGAGAAGGGAGAGATTTCCACAGTTTGGGACCAGTGACTGAGAAAGCACAGTCTGTCCAGTGAAGCCTAATTTTGGTGGTGGGGGGGGTGTTGGAGGAGAGGACCTGAGTGGATAAGATTTCAAAGATTGTATGCTGGTGTATCTCTGCATAGTCTGGAGGCTAGTGGAGGAAGGTGCCATTGTTGATAAGTTTAAATAGTTGAGAGGCAAGAAGAAAGTCAGCATGTTATTTGACAGATAGTCAGTTAGCTCTATCAATGGTTTTGCAGTGATGTTCATTTCTTAGGGAGAGAGAGATGAATCAACAAATGCCTTTTAAGATGGACTGAATAATGGATATATTGCTTTTAGAGGATACAGTAATTCGAGGGAAACATTATTCTAGCGGAGCCAGTAAGATACCTTTATCTGTAGAATTTCTACTGGATCTGGATAGAAAAAGGGAACTCTTATTAGCCCAGAATAGTAGAGGGTTATTCGTTTTGTGTGTGTGTAGTCCAGGTGGAGATATAAATTTAAGAAGGGATCTAACCAGATCCCTATGCATTTAAATGAAGTGACGTTTTCAATAGTGCCATTTTGTTTTTGTTTTTATTTTTGTTTTAGAGGAGTTTAGCAGCACTAGCATATCACTGACCCATTGAATAAGGGCATGAAAATCACCCTGGAGTTTGAGTTCAAGACACAAGACAGAATGGTTGGAGCAGAATAGGACCATGTCATCAGCATAAAGTTGGAGAGAAAGATGGGGTAAGTCAAAAGGAAGTTTATTAATGTTGATAGAAAAGAGAAGTGGTGCCAAAATAGATCCTTGGGGGACACTTTTCTGCACAGAGACTGAAGTAGGGGCTTATGAATTGAAATTCACCGAAAAGTGGTCATTAGAGCAGTTTTTAAACTAGGGCAGGGTGTCATCACTAATGCCTATGTCAGTGAGATGTTCTAGGAGAAATGCATGATCAACAAGATCAAAGGCTCTGGTGAAGTCAATAAAATGGCTCCAGTAATTAGGTCTTTGTTATTTGCAAGAAGAATGTTGTCACTGAATGTCCAGATAGCTGTGAATGTACTGTAACCAGACCAAAAGCCATGCTACTTTTGAGGAAGAATGTGGTATTGGTCGATGTATTGAGTGAGTTGCAAGTAAAGAAATTTTTCCAAACTCTTTCCTAGGGTAGGCAGAATAGAAATGGCTGGAAAGTCTGATGGATTGAAGGGACTGAGTTGTTTTAAGGAGTGGTTTTCCAATGGCATTTTTCCAGATAATATGTATAATATTTTAGGTGATAGGTTGTAGATGTGTTTCACTGGGGTTATGTTGTCTCTACAATGATAAATAAACCATGAGTGAAGGTTGTCTGTACCAGGGGGGGCTATCAAGTTTAATTTGTTCAAGCAGAGGGTAGATATGCTGGGATGTGATAGGTCTGAAGTAAAATGAAGGAATGTATGGAGGGGAGGAGGGAGTGGCAGATGCAGTTTGGAAATGGCTAGAGAAAGGGATGGGACAGTTGCTGTTGTTGGATTGCCAATTACTTTTTGATTTCATTAGTTTGGACTTTTGCAGCTTTATGTTTTTTTTGGATTTCTGAGGTTGCTGAAATGTGAAAGGAAATGAAAGGCAGAAAGTTGAGAGTATGTGGAATTCACGAACAGTAGGTTCTGCCATTCTCTAAGACATCTGATCTCTTTCCAGAAGTATTTGTGTGATTTTATTAGATAGGTTTGGTATGATTTCATCAGGTGATTTTCATGACAATATATAGCTTGCCTGGAAAAGTTGCATAGCTGAGTGTATCCATGTCTGTTTAAAATAGTAGGTTGTGCTTTTCAAGAATGTTGTGCCTTGTCTCTTAGTTGTAGAAGAGCTTTAAGCTCAAAATTTTACCAGTTGTTAGTTTAGGTTTGTGTAATCTTTGGATTACTGGGAAGTAGAAATTTTGCAGGTCAGTCAGCAGAGAAGTGAGTGTTCTGCAGCAATGTTAAGCTCAGGTGACTTCAGAAATGGTGACCAGTCACTAAGGATAGGGTGTATTTAAGTCTGTTAATGTTATTTAGTGATTTAATACAGAAAGATATGAACTTTAGCGATACATTTACATATGGATGATGGATATGAAAACTAATAGTACAATGGTTGATAGAAAGATGGCTGATAGTGATGTCTGAGATAAGAGAAGGTATGTTAGTTAATGTTAGATCTAGGAGGGAGTGGTGAGATGTATTAAGGTTGGAGCTAGTAGGATAAGATATGAACTGGCTTAGGGTGAATTGTATCAGAAGAGTATTCGAGTATTTGGAAATGAGAATGATTAGGTTGAGATTGAAGTCTCCAAGTATTATGAGAGTTTTTCTATTATTTGTGGAGAAATTATGTCTGTTAGTATGTTATTTTGTTTGAGGGAGTGAACAGGGAGGTGGCAGATATGCTACAGTGAGATGTGGTATGGTATTCTTGTGAGAAAGAATGGATACAAGTAGCCAGCTAGAATAATTATTTGTGTTAGTGTCTCCTTGAACAAGTAGTTGAATGTGACTTAAACAGAAGGAGAGGCCCAACTTCTTGTCTTGTGCCTGGTCTGCGGTCAAAAATGTAGTTGTAACCAGAGAAACAATGGTATAAAGAAGGATTGCTAGTCTTAACCCATGATTCTGTGATAGCAACTAAATCAGGCTTATGTAAGGAAAAGAAGGTATTAATCTGGTCAGTTTTGTTTCTTATACATTGTGCATTAATTAGGATATAGGAGAGTAGAGCTGGACTAGGGTTAGCTTCGATATTACCTCAAAGAAGCAGTAGGAATAAGACTGGTGAAAGTTGGAGCAGCAGATTATTAAATGTTGAATTACTATATGTATATATATATATATATATATATATATATATATATATATATGTTTGTGTGAGTATGTATTTATAGGCGGTGTTAGTAACTGAAGTAGTTGTGAGAAATGTGGTAGGATATGGTAATGAAGAGAAGGAGGCTATATATGGGCTGCTTAACTTTGAATGAATGGGATATAACACAGTGGCATTAGGTAGAATTCCATATAGTATGACTGGATAGTACATGACAGAGTGAGTAATATGGTAGGCATTATTTGGAGGGATAGTAATGGATGTTAGCAGAAAAAGTAGGTAGGTAGGAAAAAAGTGGAGAACATTCTGTGGTAAAGAAAATAAAATAAAGATATATAGTGTTATGTGTTAATGTTGAAAATGAGACAAAGCTAGTTAGGAAGAATGTTAAGCAAGAAATAATGCCTAACAGGGTATGTTATTGTGTAAATAGTGCATGCCCAGGTGTGTTCTGAGGCCCATCACTGAAGACGTCCTATCAGAGTGGCGATCTACACATCACCCGTTCTCCGATAGTTGCTTGACTGAGATTAGAAACTAGTATGTGTGTATAAGGAGGTGGTGTTATGTTGGAAGAACTGGGTGTGGAAAGGAAGAAATAGAAGTAGGAAATTGGGGGTAGGCTAGGAAATTGGGGATGGGCGGGGAGTGAAGTGGGCCAGAAATCACACTCTGTTTTAGTCAATCAGTCTGTGCTCCCATAGTGAGTAAGAGCATTCACTGGTAAACTGACATATAAGGCAAGCTTAATGTTCCAGATCAAATATATTTTAATAATAATATTACTAACCAAAGTTAATTTATTAAGTCAAAATTGAGGAGGAAGCATAGCTGAGTTTATTTAATAGTTATATACAGTTTGATTAAAACCCAAAGGTTCTCCAATGACTTGTCAACTTGTCAAGTAGAAGGGAAAATAGAAAAATAGTGTAACATGTCATTTGTATTTTTTAAGCCTTAGCAGTCTCAGGCAGTTAACAGTTTAGATCTACCAATTACATTTGAATCCATATAGCAGAAGGGCTTCTAAAACAGCGAGGGCATGTATATATAAGAGGTGAAGGGATGGGCATTGTACACCTATTACCACACACCCAGGGGTGTTGCGAACCAAGGTCTTGAAAGGTCAGGTAATGTACTTAAATTTCTGGTTTTAGTGTTTTTATTACTGGAAAGTATGCTTAATTTGTGCCACAGTTCTGACTCCTGTTTTTTTTTTCTTTCTTTTTTTATTATTAAGCAGGCATATTATTTTATTTGAGATGGTAATGTGTATGCCTGGTGTTTTGTTTTATTTGATTTTTTTTTTTAGCATTTTTGTGCTTGACAATTTTCCTCTTGCTACATGATTTTTCATGATGGTGGCAATTTGCTGGATTTTGAAACAAAATCTTACGTGACACTATTTCAGTACATGTATGCATTGTCATCCAAGTATTTTGCACAGGCATACATCAAACTGTTATATTCTAAAACAGCATTGTTATGTACAAAATCATTGTAACGGTTTATGAGAAACCTGTTCACCATCAAAATAAAGGGCCTAAATTGTTTATGCCAAAATAGTTAAAACTGAACAGATTTTTGTTGTACCTAACACTTAATGAAATGTTTTCCACAAACCCTATTTCTATTCATTTAGGTACCTGAGCAAGTCACAGATCATCTTGGTTAAATCGTTATGATCCACCTCCATCACAAATATTTTAAGTCAGACCACCAATCAGCTGTTTGGCATCCTTAGATTCCAAAATCTGAGCATATATAATACACCGCTGGTGATAGTTTTACTCCTTTCAAATAGATATCTGCTGACTTAATATGTAGTTTATATAAGGTTTATATGTAGTTTATATGCTTTAACAGCACCCCTACCCATGAATTAAAATTACTTCATGCATTCATTTAATTTTAACATCCACACCACTCAGAAGCAATTTTTTTTCCAGGAAGAACAAGTAATGAATTGATCCCAGCAGATCAATAGTACCGCTGCTGGATGTAAAAGTTGCATTATTTTTAAAATCTTTATTCAGACCATTGAGTACTGTGTTCTCATGGTGCTTTGGAGTGTCCATATGAAAGAATCCACCTGGGAAACATTTAGAGTATGTATCACCACTATAAATAAGCAGTATTTCAATGACTGCTGAGTAGAAGAAGCATTTATTATTCTGGCTTATCAGATGGTCACCCACTACTGCATCCATATGACTAAAAACGACAGTAACAGAATAATTTATTTATCTTATTCTAACAACAGTGTCTGTGTTGCCACCATCAGAATTTGTGATCTTGCATAAAAGAACATTGTTGTAGTGAATGCAGAGTGCTGATTATGAGCTGATATTTGGAAAAAGAGAGAGATCAGTTAAGTTCTACTGTAGTGCAAGACCCGATCTTAATAAATGTTAAGCACCTCTTACTCAACTTCTTCAGGTCGCGTCCCATGCTAGGCAGTCAGATCTGCCATTACTTACCAGCAAAGACAGTGGCAGAATAAAAAACAGATTTGTTTCTTCCTGTTGTCTATACCAGTAACATGTCCCTGACTTCCTGTTATAAAACTTAGGAAGTAGCTATAATTACAGGATGTGTACTGAACTGCATTTTCCAATGAATATAAAGTTTGAAACACAAAGGTCTGCTGTTATTTAGCGACTTCAATCCCTATTGGTTTGCCCAAAACTAAATATTTTATGACGAACAGACCAAATATACAAGGCAAACATCTGGACATTCTTCAAAAATTTGGACATTTGAAAGGCATGGAAAGTTGAATGTAAACATAAGGGACAGTGGAAAGGCATGGAAAGTTGAATGTAAACATAAGGGACAGTGGAAAGGCATGGAAAGTTGAATGTAAACATAAGGGACAGTGTTACACTGCCTTTCTGACAGCACCCCGCTAAGTACTTGGCAGCTTTGAAAAACTTTTTTTTTTTTTATTTTTTTTTACTGTAGCTAGTAGAACATAGGGCAGATAAGGCTACATGCATTACAAAGAATTATGATTCGGTCTCTGATCATAATTTACTTGAGAGGTGAATTTCTTTGCATCTCTGTTTTGAACACATAATGAGCAGGTTGTGATTAGTGACCCACTCATAGTCTTCCATATTAACGTCAATGTATCCTGATAAAACCAGAAAAGGACTTTTCAGTCTTCTGGAACATTCTGAGACAGTTTCAGTTCTTTTCAGGATACAAAATGAATGTGGATAAAATAAAGGCAATAGTTGTAAATTATCTCCCCACACATGAATCACTTCAGCAATACCCATATTTATGGGAACATTATAAAATGAAGTAGTAGGGAGTATAAGAAGGGTTCTGTTATGGCATCTAAGGATATGTGGGAAGAGACTAAACAAAACATAATACAAGCACTGAGAATTTACAAGCTCTGTTTTATGGATATGGATAGCAACATACAAGCAGTGAAAATGTTTGTAGTGCCTTAAATGAATGCACAAGTCAGGCAAATTTTTATCAACCAGAGGAGAAGTTGTGGATATCAATTAGTAAAGAGCTGAAAGACTATATATGGGAGGGGAAGAGGCCAAGAGTCAAGTGGGATAAGCTGATTCTTCTACAAGAACATGGTGGTTTAGGATTACCTGATTTGAAGGGGGTATTTCAGAGCTACATAGTTAAGACTCTTCTAGAAAGCACAAGCAGAAAGCAATAATTAAAGTGGATAGGGACGATGATGAAAGAGAGAAGAAGTAATTAAAGTGGACAGGGACGATGATGAAAGAGAGAAGAAGTAATTAAAGTGGACAGGGACGATGATGAAAGAGAGAAGAAGTAATTAAAGTGGACAGGGACGATGATGAAAGAGAGAAGAAGTAATTAAAGTGGACAGGGACAATGATGAAAGAGAGAAGAAGTAATTAAAGTGGACAGGGACGATGATGAAAGAGAGTAGAAGTAATTAAAGTGGACAGGGACGATGATGAAAGAGAGAAGAAGTAATTAAAGTGGACAGGGACGATGATGAAAGAGAGAAGAAGCTCAAGAAATAAGAAGAGACAGCGATTTTAGATGCAGACCCTTACAGAGACTAACAATAACCATTTAGAATATTATACTCATAAAGCAGCAGAAAGTATTCAAAGAACTGGAGTGAAGAAAGGAAATTCTGCCAGTAGGGATGATAGTAGTTAGGGGTACAGACAATAGGCAAGATGAGGGCTGCAATTACTGGAGAAAACTGGCAAAGGAACCAAGATACTGGGAACAAATAATTAGAGAGGGAACGGTAACAGAATGGGAAGATGTAAAGAATTCATTTGGACTGCAGGCTAGGGATTGCTTTCCCTATCAAGGATTTGTATCAGAGTATAGGTAAACAGGAAGGCATAGGAGGATCCTAAGTGAAAGACCAGCATTGCTAGAGTTTTTAGTAGAATCTAGATTTGAAGTTACTGTTAAAAAAAGGAATACTTAGCACGGCATACAAAATATTGCATGATAACTGTAGGAATCAGAAGAGGTTATAACCGATTGGGAAAAGAGATTGGATAAGCAATTCACAAAGAAACAATGGGGGGATATATGTATGGATCGCAAATATGTAACAAAGTCTATAAGATTTAGGATCTTTACTTGGAAATCTTTGCATAGGTATTTTATACTCCAAGCAAATTCCAAGGAAATTTTCCTCAGGTAGATTGCAAATTTCAGAGATGTGATGGGGAACAAAGAGATAATTGGAAACATATTTTATGTTTTGGGAATGTAATGAGTTGGCAGACTTTAAAAAAATTCCCTGCAGACTACTCTGTCAGAGATACTGGGTGAGCAAATCGGTGTAACTAAGAATATGATTTTGAGCTGTTATACTGAACTGGAATTTCCTAGATATAGTAAGGCCTTGCTGAGTTTAACTCTGGTAGCTGCCAAAAAAGCAATTAAGAAAAAATGGAAATCAAACGTTAAACCAACCATATTAGAAATAGTGAATACAGTAACAGAGATAAAAGACTTGAAGTGGGATCTTTGGAAAAGGGCAGGAGCAAATTACATACAAAAAAATGGAATTCTGGGAACAATACATGCAGAGTAATGTTTTGGAGAAGGAATGAAGTTTAAAGGAAGTTAGGAATTGAATGAGCTATACAATGTTTGACTGACAATGACTGTATGGAATTTTATAAGTGATGCATAACGTTTGTAACTGAAAATATATCAATATGGTTTGTGTTCATTTATATAAATGCATGATTTCCTATGTTGTATGTGATAATTCAATGAAGATGTTTCTTGTTTAAAAAATATATATCTTTCACCATTCACAGGAATGCAAAATGTGAGGTGTGTATTATTCTTTAGAGCTGACAAGAGGGGTTTCAATACCAGTTTGGGATAGTAGTAGAAAAAAGATTTATTCAGACTTTGCACATTCTTGTAGCACACAATGTACCAAAGCTAGGATTGAAACAAGTTTATCTGCTTCTTAGATTTACAGTACTTTTTCACCTTGGATCTCATTTTTCGTAACTTTCCTTATTTTTCATAGGTTCATAGGTAAGTACTACGTTAACTGCCCTTGTGGGCCATTTTAAGCTTATCCAATTTTCTTTTATGTGCTTAATTTAATCCCTAGTATCTTTTTACAGATTGGCCTTACCCATCCCATAGTAAACAATTACCCTAATGAGAATAAGTGAGATCATACCATAATTTGAGGGGAACCATGCTTGGGATAAAGCATTTAGTAGTTGAGTTGCTTCTGTCCATTAATAGTACAGGTGGCAGTCCTGGGGTAAATTTACCATTTCCTATCTGTAGATCCAAGATGTGTTTGAATAAATGAACTTCATTTTATGTGGATGGGAAGTCTGTTCTAGAGCAGTGGTATCCTCTGTGAGATATACATGTCCCATCAAACCATTCTGTTGATGTTGCAGAAGAAGTTTAGATCCCTAAGCTGGGTATTTCTGATGCCATTTCACTTGCATATGTGCAGTAATTCCATCAGTACTGGGTTGGAGGATGCCTTGTATGCCAGACACAGGTCACCTCTTAGCAGTCTGCAGCATACCGAGTATAGTGACAGGGCTTTGAGTCAGTCCATGGAGGACATGTTGTTTAGGCCTTATATCCTTTTAGCAATTTATCTGTGTGGGCATTCCAGTTGTTGCATATGTCTGGACAGATACATGCCAAAGGGGGCATTATACTCAATGATTGGCCTGATTAGGGCTGAGTAAAGGGGACAATGACATCCCTAGATGTAGACACAATCCCTTTTTATAGGCTGTACAATGCAGAAATAATTTCAAGCATGCAATCATTTATTAAAGTCTGTAAGTAGTGAATACCTAGTAACCTCACTCTCTGCCTCCTTGTATTGCGTTTTCTGTAAACTACCAACCCAGACCCTTCTTCTTTATGTGGTGCTGAGGGGTTTGCTATAATAGAGCTGAAAATATTCCAATTTACATTTCCATAATTTTTTATAATCACTTTAAGGTGTGCTTTTTCCATCTGAACCCTTTCTGTATCAAAAGCATTTCCTTTATAAATAACACTTAAAATATTCCCTTATTCCAACCCTATACATGACCAGGACACTAGTAGGCCATGGCTTTGTTGTGCTTTATGATAAGTTTTGTATTGGTTAGGGTGTCTATAAAACATTTTTGACATTGTCGGCTTTCCAAAAGATACTTTAACTGGTCATAGACAAAGGCACACAATCACCTTACCAAACAAGAATAATGCATTTTGGTCTCAAAAATTCTTTAACATAATAATTATTGTGTCAAATTGTTGTTATTCGATTGGTACATAAACAAGGATTATTATAGTGAATTGCTCTGACTGAATTATTTTACTCACTAAATATATTGAAGCAACCAAATACCCATGTCCACAACTCATGGTTTTCAATAATGTCTGTATTTACATGCATTGTGTAAAATCCACCACTAATGTCTGCATTGTGAGCTTCGCTGCCTAGATGAATTTATGATATCCCTGGGGGCAAGCCCAAAATATGGGCACAATTATGGTTTGTAGTGAATATGTAGCCTGTACTGCTATGAAATTGTAGTTTTTCTGTCCCAGTCATCATACTCTAAGGATAGGGGTTGGCAAGCATGCTGGAGACTTATCCTTGGCATTAGTGATGTCATTAACACTACTATGATAAACTCTAGTGATTTCAGCTTATGCTGTTTCACCACTTGAAATGTTCTCTCTTCCTGAGCAGAATTATGTCAAGCTCTGGAATGCTGAAGCCCTGGCAAGCTGACTTTCCTGGGCCCTGTTAAATGAACAAGCTTTGCTAGCTTCGCAATTTATTCAGAAGCTGCACTTTTTGAAAACATCAGTAAGCATGCATTGCTGAGCCGTTTCATGTAACACCCGTTCCCATCGGTTGTTTCAGACAGTGCCATAGCTCAATTTTTACCACAGCATAAGCAGAACAACCTTCTTACACTTTCATGTTTTTTGTTGTCTGAACCCTACCTATAGTTTTGATACATCCAGATTTACATCTGCATTAATAAGTCTTATTGCAGTTGGCTAGACTTTAAATGGCTACCCAAGCCATTTCAGTAAAGCAATTGCTTTAATTTCCTTTCATTTTTGGGAAAATTATTATTTTAACCACATACATACGCTGTAATGAATCTGCCACTTTTTATTTCTTGTCTGTTAAAGGTACCTCTCACTTCATTGTCATTTTATTTTATACAGAAATGCTGACTTAGCCATGCATTTGCAAACAAATATTGCATCTGTAAACTTTCATTCAGTCTTTATCAAATGTTTTCTTAATTAATGACTCATATAATATATGCCTTACATGAAATTCTAAACTCTGCATTTATTATCACTGTAAATGTGTTTTCAGATATATAATAAATAGGAAGTTGTTTTGTCAATTGCCCTCATTTTGATAGCATTCTTATTACAGACCTTTACTAATTCTTGCAGTATGCTTGCATAGTTATATGTATTAAAAAGCAGTGAAATATCATCACAGTTTTCTTTTTAGTGTGTTTCAATCTTCATTCTACAAGCCTTGACTTTATTATCAATTACACAATACTGTATGTTTTGCTCTTCCAGAATTTCCTGAAAATTAGCATTAAGAAACGTGAAGCCTTGATCCGTTTGTAACGTTTTGGCTTGTGCTTCCTCACAATCACCCCTATGAAAATCTTTCTGAAAGCCTCTCCAACACTTTTGCCAGATTTATCTTTTAAAGATTCAAAAGAAACTTTATTGCCATGTAAGAACCACAAGTGCTACCTAAACGAAATTTTGAGTGCCATCTCTTTTACAGTAGAAAACAAACACAAAAAGACAGACATAATAGATATTAAAGAATAAACAATAACCATAGTACAAAAGTAAATATCTAAGTAGCTGATGCACATGCTTGTACACTATTATATACATTGGGCAACACTAACTACTCGATGATTAACACATGAAAAGAAAAGTACACTATAGACAGAGGTGAGACTGGGCGATATTGCACATAAGGAAGTAATTGGAATTGCACTTGAATGAGAATATATTAATTTTAGTATGCAATAAATAAATAGAATTACTGTCTGGGAAAAACGGAAAAGAGTGAGAGTGTAATTATAGTTTTGATACATCCAGATTTACATCTGCATTAACGAGTCTTATTGCAGTTGGATAAATACTGTTCATGAATCTGGAGGTCATGCAGCGGATACTCCGTAACCTTCTACTAGATATAAATTTACTGAACCAACCATACGCTGGATGAGAAGTGCTACTCAGTATTTTGTGGGACCTCTTTCTATATCTCATTTCAAAGAGCTCCTGTAAGGTAGGGAGACTAGTGCCCACCATCTTTTCTGCTGTTCGTATTATTCTTTGCAGCTTCTTCCTTTCGGCCATTGTACAGTTACTGAACCATACAGTGCAGTTGCTGGTGATAATGCTCTTGATGGCACCTCTGTAGAAGGTATTTAAAACATTCATAGAGAGCTTTGCTATTCTAAGCCTTCTTAGGAAGTGTAGTCACTGGTGGGCTTTTTTAATTAGCTGGCCTCTGTACTCCAACAAAAATCCTCTGATATATGTACACCCACACACTTTGTAGTTTGGACTCTCTCCACTTCTTCACCATTGATCTTCAGGGGCAGGTGCATGGCAAAGCTTTTCCTGAAGTCAATAATGATTTCTTTTGTTTTAATGACGTTCACGTCCAAATTGTTGTTATTACAGCATTACAGCACAGGTCCTTTGTGGTCTTCCTGTCAGGAAATTTAGGATCCAGTTGCACAGCCTTTTATTTATGCCAGGGTTGATTAGTTTTTCTATAAGTTGCATTGGAATCACAGTACTGAATGCTGAGCTGAAATATATGAACAACAGCCTGACATAGTTGTTTTTCTCTTGTGCCACCAAAATGGCATCAGCAGTTGATCTGTTTGCCCGGTAGGCAAACTGCAGCAGATCAAAGGACTGGATTAGTACAATAGTCAAATGCATTTTAACCAGTCTTTCAAAACATTTCATTACATTTGATGTAAGGGTCACTGGCCTGTAATCATTTAGGCAGGTAGGATGGCTTTTTTGGACAGAGGGATTATGTTGGTAGCTTTAAAGCATGCTGGTACTTTTTCCTGGACAAGTGAGGTATTGAAGATGTTCATCAGAACTATGCTGAGTTGGTCTGCACAACCTTTCTTTTCCCCAGAATGTTAACAGGCCAGCAGCCTTCCTGGGATTCACTTTTCTCAATTGGTTCCTTACATTCACAGCACTGAAGTTGAGCACTGCCTCCTTTTGGTCATTGAGAAGCCTTACAGCCTCCAAGTTGTTTTTCTCTTCAAACCTGTCATAAAATGTGTTTAGACTGCCCAAAAATTCAGTGCTATCATTGCACTGAGTTGTAAATCGGAATAAAATGCTGTTCCAAACAAAAAAAAAACACTTAAAACATAACATAAAGTGGTTGATTCGAAAGAATGCATCTTCGGTCATCTAATAGGAACCCTTGATCACTGTTGCAGTTGCCTTAGCTATATGGGTAGATTACCATAGCTAGCTATATTTTGGAGATGGAAGGAGAAGGTTCCAGGATCCCCTGAAGAATGGTCCTAGCAAGGCATGATCTAGGCCTAGAGAAGGGATCCAGCTTATAGTGCTTTGTAAAAGTATATAAAGAGGAGCAAGTAGCAGCTTCTGCAATATTTCTTGAATCCAACCTTTTCCAAAAAGCCATATAAGAAGCCAAGATCCTTGTATAGTGGGTTTTGACCCTACCTGAAATAGATTTGTCATGGTGAGTAATAGCCTTAAACAACTGACACCAGTTGTCCCTTTTTCCTTGCATTCGCAAGAAATGAACAATTGATATGATCTGAATGATGTAGTTCTGTCAAGGTATTACCTGAGTTGTCTGTGGATATCCAAGGTATGGAATATCCTTTGTCCCTAATTTTTAGGTTTAGGAAAAAAAACAGGGAGATGGATAATTTGACTTAAGCTAAACTCACTTTAGGCATAAATAAAAAAGCAAAAAGTGGATAGTTTGACAACCTAAACTCGGATTAGTTCTCAAAGAAACCCTGACCTTATGGAAAATGAGTTATGATTAACTCACTGTAAGAGTCTACAGTTCAGATGCCCTTCTTGCAGAGGTCAGAGTATTCAATAAAACTGTTTTCCATGTTAAGAACCTCACATCAGACAGATTAACTGGTTCAAATGCAACACGTTAGTTTCTCTAACACAAAATGTAGACCCCAAGGAGGGTACACAGGTTTATTGGAAGCCTCTTATGCAAAACCCTTTCAAGAACATTTTGACATGTGACTGCCCTGAAAGAGGAAGAGCCATAGGTAGACATGCTGAAATGGCTGACAAATTAACCTTGCTATAAGAATAAGAAAGGAAATAGAATACTAACTCACACAAATATTGTAAAACCAGAAAATAACTAGACCTGATTGAGTGCCAGTTATGTTGCTGCCACTAACTAGAAAATCTCTTCCATTTACTAATATATGGTTTTCTAGTAATAGGTTTTCTTGTCTCCATTAATACCTGCTGCACTTCCTCAGAAAACAGGTGCCTAAAGGAAATTAAGACCCTATCATCCCAGCAGTCAGTTGAAGATGATTGATGTCAGGGTGTATCAAACACTCCTGTTCTTGTCTGAGTAGATCCATTCTGTGAGGAAGCTTGAGGTAATTGTCCCTGGCCCTTTCCAAAAGAAGGGAGAATCATGGTTGCCTGTGCCAAAAGGGCATTACCACAATGATCTTGGGGGGGGGGGCATCTGAATCTCCAGAAGTATCCTGGATATTAGTGGAAACAGTGGAAAGGCCTACAGCAACATTCTTGTCCAAAGAAAAGAGTAGGTATCTGTCTTACATGCCTTTTGCATGGAGTCCTAGAATAGTATTTTGCCAATGGATTGCTCAGAAAGGATGCAAAGAGGTTTACTCGAGAAACTCTTCACAGATGGATCAAATCTTGGAAGCCCCCTGGATCTAATTTCCATGTGTGAGGAACTTTTCTGTTCCTGCTATGTTTGTCTGCCACACAGTTTTTCTCTGATAGAATGTAGGATGCCTGTAGAGTAAAACTGTGCTGCAAACCAATATCCAATGCTAACACAGGCGGTCTGCAAAGCTTGTTGATGTACCATATCACTGTGGTATTGTCTGCAACCACTTGAGGTCCCGGGGACCAAAGATGGTTCAGAGAATTGAGTGCCTTGATCAGGGCAAGAATACCCTTGAAATTTATGTTTTTGCATCTGTTCTTGGTATCCCACACCCCTCTCCTGAAACTGCTCGCCAAGGAAAGTCTGAAGTTTCAGTGGTGACTGATTGTTTTGGAGCAGGGAGGGAGAAGGGGAGACATTGATTTATGGATATCTGGGACACTAAGAGTTGAGGAATTTCCTCTGTGATATTAACATCACAAAAACAGCTGAATGCTTAGTTTTTCATATGTTTTTATATATGTCCTAGTAGCTGAGTTAAATGTAGATATTTATAGATTAAAACTAGCTTATTCAGCTCTGTGGAAATAAAATGAAATACTGAAATCCATGGCATTGTTAATCCTTTCAGCAATGCACAGGAACATCATATTTTTTTTGAAATGCTATGGTTTCATCAGCACAGTTACTGTATAAAACATATTTTAGAAAGAAAATTAAAGGTCTTATCTTGAAGCATGAAAATTATTCCTGAGCTTTAATACTGCACTATGTACTTCTTGTACCAAATATTACTGAATTATTTTTTTCTTAATAAATTAGAACTAGAACTGTCAGAGAAATAAATATCTGTTTAAATACTTACACCTTTGCAACTTTCTTACCAAACTCTCCTAAAGTAAAATCTCACCTAAAAGGCAGAGCTCAATTGATTAGTTTATTCTTGAAATGAAGAGAAGGAAAAAGTAGGGTATCTAATATTTAGTGTCCGAACCATAGAATATTGTCCTGGCAGCCAGAAATATTCTTCCTACCCTTTTCCTATCAGCACGTACTAAATACGAAGGAAACAATGCTGATCTAATTCCACAGTGAGATAAGAAATGAGATCCCTTCTCAGATTATAAGGGAGCACATTTCTCAGATTGTATGGCTGATTATGTTTCCAGAGAAAGTCCTACACTCACAGAAAAAGAGATACAATGTTTCCTCAACTTCATGGCTGTTGAAAATGCTGTACTTTATATTTTTGTGGTTCTGTGAAACACTGAACACCAAGACACCAAGGAACCAAAACAAATATCATAAACACCATAAGGATGAAACTTCTGGCTGGAAGTTTTTTTTTTTTTTTTTTTGCAAGGTGCAAGCCCCCTGCACCTTCCATGGGGAGAGCTGTTCCCACCCCCCACCCCTACACTTATACACAAACATAAAGAAGGAAAAGATCTCCCCACAGCAAAGGAATCAGTGCTGGGGAAACCTAGAAATCACACCAGCAGTGATTTCCTATGGAAAAGAGCCATCAGCATGTTATTCTTCAACAACTTGTGTCTCAAACAATTAATGCTCAAGCAACTAGATGTCTTCCACCTGTAGTTATATCCCAGCTGGGTAAGCAAACCAGTCCTTTACAAATCCATTGAGCCATGCGCCAGGCAGCAAATGCATGAGTAAGTACAATATATATGGAAACAGTTTAGACTAGCTACTCCACCAGCATATTTTTATTTGTTGCAGGATTTGAAAGGAAACCTGAATACCCACTAAAAAAGTATTGCAGATATTCAAAGCATGTTTGTCTACATCCTACATAGAAAGCGACGTTGCATCAGGACTGAACCTGAACAAGTGAGGCAGAAACCTTAACCACTAAACCATTGTACTGCTAAATACAATGAATGGAGTTTGTGGTGCAGATTCAGCTGTCCTGGACATGCAGAGGAGGATCCCTAAAGTCTTCCAAAGAGGAGCTTTCATCAGATCTCCTTCTTGACCATGTTGCAGAAGTATCCAGCACCCAGAAAAGCAAAATGCAAATCATGGGAAGGGAAGAAAACCTGCTCACTTTAGCCCCACCAGGTAATGGTTCTCACTTGAACCAGTTTTGTCTGGGTGAATTGCAGAATCAGTCAGTAGATGAGTATTTGGAAGGTTTAAATGAAGCACTCAGTCAGGAAGAGAGGTCCAAACTGTTTGAGTTAGTTATTGACAAGAGTTTGCCTGCTAATTCGGTGGCTAGACTAGTAGCCCAGCATAACGCATCTGAGATACTTCAGGTACAACTAACATTGGGTAAGACGACGATCCAGGTCATAGCCTGCTATAGGTTCCCAACCATGTCCCTAGACTCTCACTCCATGTTCCTAAGCACCCTGGACTCTATCAAGGTCCAACCCAACAGTCTCTTACTAGGAGACTTCAACTACCCCTCCATCAACTGGAAAAACTACTCAAGCACCAATACACTGGCCCAACGCTGCCTGGAATTCATCAATTCCAGTGCCCTGGACCAGCTCATTCTGACCCCTACTAGAGGAAGCAACATCCTTGACCTGGTTATTATTAACATGGGCGACTGCATGCTCTACACCAATAGTCAATAGCTCCCTGGTCAGATACAACCATAAACTAATCACCATGGAAATCCATATCTCACCCCCCCCCCCCCGCAAAGGTAAACACCTTGAAAAACTTCTCCATACAGACTTTGTACTCCTAAAAACAGAGGGGGCTAACTTCATGGCACCCAATGGAAAATAGCTGCATGATTGCTGAATCATACACCAATGCACTGTACGAACATGTACACAAATGCATGGAACTAGCCATACCCAACAGAACCAAGATGCTCTCCTCCAAAAAAAGAAAGCCAATCTGGTGGTCCCCTGCCATCAATAAACTCTACAACAGAAGGAAGAAACTGTTTCAGAAAAAGGTGATGTCCCAAGACTGGAAAAACTCCCTTATTAGCCTGAACAAAAAGTTGAGATCCCTCATCAAATCCTCTAAAGCCATCTATGAAGGCAGAATTGCAGCAGACACTAAAAAAAAATCACAAAGCCTTCTATAGCTATATCAAGAACCTCCACAGCAAAACTCAGATTTGCTCTGAGATACTGCACAATGGTAGCTCCTATACTGAGCCATCAGATATTGCTAACATTCTGGCCAACAGATTCAGTGCCAACTTTACCCCTCTCCCCCCCCCCCAAGGATCAATCACAATACCAGAAGAATGCCAGGCACCCAGCATTACTGGAGCACAGGTTAAAGCTGCATTGTCCAAGGCCAAGAATACAGCTTCCATGGAAACCAATAATATCCTTGGCTGTGTTCTATATGAACTACAAAGTGAACTGGCACCACATCTATATGCCCTGTTTAATCACAGCCTCACCTCAGGCTTTGTCCCTACCAAATGGCACACTGCTACAGTCATTCCTCTCCATAAAGGGGAAGTGACTACAGACCCTGGGAATTATCGCCTCATTAACCTGATGAGTCTGATATGTAAAGCTATGGAGCAAATCATTATGGACCTGATTAACAAAGATATAGGAAATCTCCAAACTCTAGATCCCATGCAATTTGGCATTATGAAAGGGAGATCATGCTTGCTCAACCTGGTTGACTTGTTTGAGTCAGTCACCGGGGCTGTGGATGAAGGTAAGACAGTGCATACAGCCTACCTCGATCTGGCCAAGGCCTTTGATACCATTCCTCACTAGGGAAGTATTGATAAACTCACCAAACCAGGCATCAACCCCTATATCACTAGGTGGGTTGCAAATTGGCTCACAGATAGAACACACAGTGTGAAAGTAGTGGACTCCAAGTCAGACTGCCGACCAGTCATGAGTGGAATCCCACAGGGATCGGTCCTGGGTCCTCTCCTGTTCGGCATCTATTTCTCAGAAGTCCAGGCCAACACAAAGGGACTCTGGCTGACCAAGTTCACAGACTACTGCAAGCTGGGAGCCATTATTAACTCCCCAAGTGATGCAGACATCCTACAGAAAGGCCTCAATGAGACCAATGACTGGTGTTGAAATCATGACCTTAAGTTTAACGCCAAAAAATGTGTCATCATCCCCTTTGGTAAAAACTCAGTTCCCACTAATTACCACATCAATGGGAGCCCACTGAATACTGAAGGCATTATAAGAGATCTGGGGATGCAGGTTGACAGCAACCTCTCCTTTGACCACCACATTGCCACTGTGGTCAGAAAGTCCTTCTATGTGGCACATCTCATTACCAAGGGTTTTGCATCCAGGAAGAAAGAGGTCATCATTTCTCTCTACTCTTCCCTCATTAGACCAATCATTGAGTATAATGCCCCATTTGGCATGTACCTCACTAGACACCTGCAACAGCTAGAAAGGCCACAGAACTACCTCAGAAAGAGGATCCTAGGCATTAAACACATGTCCTACATGGACAGACTCAAAAGACTCCAGCTATTCTCTGTCTCATATCGCCTACTTAGAGGTGATCTCTGCTTGACTTACAAAGCCATGTCTGACCTAGCTCTGTTAGAAATGCTACATCTACAGAAATCTCAATCCCTCCACACCACATACAACAGAGACCTCAACCTCATTACCACAATCAACAGAGCATGCTGGAGGGACAGGATCCTCACCCAGGGACTGCCCATGCTCAGGAATAGACTTCCCATACATGTCAAGCAGAGCACCTTGCTGACCCTCTTCAAGCGAAATCTTGATGAGTGTTTGGGAAATGGAAAGTTCACCCCGGGGGTCACTCCAGTGGCTCTACTTGATAGAGGCACTGGGAACTAACGACAGGTGGCACAATGCCAGGGTACTTTTATGGGCTAGGCTTGTAAAGGCTCCAGGGCCGTTAGCCTAGAACACACCTATGAACCTATTAAAAACAGTAAACGTCCCTTCCCTTCCCTTACCTTGAAAGTCAGATTTAGTGAAAATGTATCTGGCAACCAATTAAACTACAAGAAATGTGGTGGGATTCATACCCAAATAGCATATAGCGAAGTACTAATTAGCATCTATGCTAATAGTGCAGGGAGCAGGAATTCAAAAAACAAATTTGTAATGATTTTGTTAAAAACCTGAGACAGCCAACTGGAGACAAGGATTCATTTTCAGGAGCAGCCTGGGAGTATTGTTTGGGCAAGGATTCATTTTCAGGAGCAGCCTGGGAGTATTGTTTGGGCAAGGATTCATTTTCAGGAGCAGCCTGGGAGTATTGTTTTGGCAAGGATTCATTTTCAGGAGCAGCCTGGGAGTATTGTTTGGGCAAGGATTCATTTTCAGGAGCAGCCTGGGAGTATTGTTTGGGCAAGGATTCATTTTCAGGAGCAGCCTGGGAGTATTGTTTGGGCAAGGATTCATTTTCAGGAGCAGCCTGGGAGTATTGTTTGGGCAAGGATTCATTTTCAGGAGTAGCCTGGGAGTATTGTTTGGGCAAGGATTCATTTTCAGGAGCAGCCTGGGAGTATTTTCAGGAGCAGCCTGGGAGTATTGTTTGGTGAGTAACTTGGTCGAGTCACACAGAAGAATGAAGACTGGAGACAAGGATTCATTTTCAGGAGCAGCCTGGGAGTATTGTTTGGTAAGTAACTTGGTAGAGTCGCATAGAAGAATGAAGACTGGAGACAAGGATTCATTTTCAGGAGCAGCCTGGGAGTATTGTTTGGTGAAGTAACTTGGTAGAGTCGCATAGAAGAATGAAGACTGGAGACAAGGATTCATTTTCAGGAGCAGCCTGGGAGTATTGTTTGGTAAGTAACTTGGTAGAGTCGCATAGAAGAATGAAGACTGGAGACAAGGATTCATTTTCAGGAGCAGCCTGGGAGTATTGTTTGGTAAGTAACTTGGTAGAGTCACATAGAAGAATGAAGACTGGAGACAAGGATTCATTTTCAGGAGCAGCCTGGGAGTATTGTTTGGTAAGTAACACAGCAGCCTGGGAGTATTGTTTGGTAAGTAACTTGGTAGAGTCACATAGAAGAATGAAGACTGAGGGAATCAAACCACATACTACAGGAAGCAGCTTGTTAACATCTCATTGCCTTACTAATCTACACCAAGTGTTACACAAATAGTTGTAGCCCAGACACTGCACTTAACACCCTATGTGCCCACAAAAAACTAGCTAAATTAAAAATGTATTAATAATTAAACTCAGACTTCATACTATCCAGTTTATTCACAGCTAAATAATTAATGCACTGTTAGTATTCAACAAGGGAACCAAGGATCACATCCAAACAACACAGGGTACATGATTATGCTACTGTATTACAGTCAGCTTCCTTCCTTCCCTTACACCACAAGTACAATGGTTCATAGGTAGTTAGCAGGCTTGCTGTCCAGGGAACCACTGAGGAGCCTAGCCCAGATTTCTAGTTGTCCCAAAACACTGGCTGGTTGTGACATGCTCAAGTGCAAGGCATACACAGGTGGCAAAATCAAAGCTATTCTGCAAAACTGGAGACAGATAAAAGTAGACGAATCTAAATCAATTTAAAAGTTAACAGAACAACAGGTTTTGCATAAATGGAGGCCTGACAGCAGCAGCAGTTGGTGTGGAGAAGTAAGGCTCTTAGCTCTGGTACCTAAGGTACAGGCTTTGAATCTGAGCAAGTTACTAAACAAGCCAGTCTTTGTCTTATGGGGCATTACACACACATAACCTCTTCAGCCAGCATCCATTCCCAAACTTCAGCAAAGAGGTCCTGCTCCCATTACAAACATAAATGCTTTAGGTAAGAAACCCTACATTCCCACAAACAGCAGCAGCACTTTAGCAGAGAAATATGTAATCCCAGACAGCCATCTGATTGAATTCCCCTTTGTGTATTTAAATATCCATGTTAATTCCATGGACGTCTCGCGTATGTGTGACAGCTCTTTCATTGACTAGCATTTGAGCCCATGAGAATGCAACTATTTCACACCAAGCAGCAGTGTGTGTGTGAAGTTCAGACTCTTTTTATTTATTCATTTATTTATCTACTTTATTTATTTATTATCTTTTTTTTGCGGGGTTAAAGCAGTTCTGATGGAATGTTTTGTGGCTGGGACCTCAGCCAGCACCAGGCCCTAAGCAGCTCATAGGTTGCCTAGTGCTGGCCCTGACCCAGATATTGTTTTTAACCAGACTTTGGTAGGAGGGTTGCAAATCTGTGTTACAAGGGAATTTGTTGGAAGTAGAGGGTGTCAGAAAACATGCAAAAAAATCAACTCTGGTCCTTAAATTCAGGGAGTTATAGAGGGTTCAAAGTCTATTATCAAGTAAGGGGACCTAAAATACTTACTTAACTTGGAGATGGCTCATGACATTAAAACTGAATTAATTGATATATCAAATACTGAGGCTGAAAATTTGTGAAGGGGCAATTTTGGTGACTCAAAGGGGATGGTGATGCAAAATATATTCCTTGGTTCTCTAAACAGATAAACAAAACAATCTCCATATCACAGATTATGATGAACATAGGGACACCCTTACAGGAGATGATGAAACTTGGCATAATAGATAATGTCTTTGCCTCTCATGCACAAGGTACAAGGCTCAATCTTGACCTCTGACCAATCCCTCTTTGGAGTTTGCATGTTCTCCCAGTGCCTCTGTGAGGCCCCTCCCACCTCTGAAAAACATGCTGAATGTTTCCATCTCAAACTCACTTAGGAATGGAACTGTGAGTTGCAGCAGGAGAAGAGCTGCATAGACCAAATGGTTTGGTAATCCATTGTGGGTATGTAGTATCCTCAAGATAGGAGAACATGTATCACAAATTGCATGCCATGGCAGTACTTAAAAGAACATGGATCACAGATTGCATGCCGTGGCAGGACTAATATGACTCTAGATGATCTGGTCATGTTGATGACCATGCTGCTTTGCCAGGGATGATCTGCACTTATCCCATCTAGGCTTCTGGATATTGGCAAAGAATTGTTTCACCCCCATAGTGCCTTTTTTTGGCAATGGCAAACTGATAAACTTCCTTAATTTAACTGAACTTACCAAGGAATATCTGAAGGTGGTACTGCTCGATGCAAGTCGTTTTAAGAGGAAACTCCACTCCCTGCAAGCCTTCCTCTCCCTGGAGAGTGTAGACTGTGTAGTAACAGAGACATGGTTTAAACTTATGGAGAGTACCCTGACAATAATATATATAATGCCTTTCACAACTTTAGACCAGCTACTGCACAGGAGGGAACTAAAGATGAATCAGTGTGTCTATATTAATAAAAACACTCATCCAGACTAGTTAAAGTGTATGACATAATGGAACTCATACATGTGCAACTCACAATAAACAGGGTTTCATACCATATCCTTGCAACTTATAGGTCCCCCTCCATGTCCCCAGAAACCCTTACTACCTATCTCAATGTACTTGAGTCCCTCACTGTTCAACCCAATATGATCATTTAAGGTCTCAACTACCCCTGTACAGACCACTTATAATATACATCACTATACACCACTTCTAATGCACAAGCCCAGTGATCCCAAAATTTCATTAACACCAACAACCTGGAACAGAGGGTTTATTTTCCTGCCAGGGGTACGAACATCCTTGACCTTGTGCTCAAAAACAGGGAGGAGCAATGTTCTTCACCCAATGTAATGTCCTTACTTGTCAGAGCTGACCATAAGGCGGTATTACTTGAAATAAAAATTAAATCAGGGGATGCAGTGAAACCAAAATCCTTCAGGAATTATTCCAAAGCTAACCTCTCTCTGCTACAGGACACCTTGGCTAAATTCCAAGGACCCTCAAACCCAGTAAACACCATAGCATATGCTGAGCTGTTTACAAAATCCCTATACAGCCATATTGATAGCTATACAGAGTGAGCTGTGCCCACTCATATTAAGAATACGACAAAGTCAAAAGACAAGCTATCCTGGTGAAATCACAATATCAAAAGAAAAGCACCTTGGCCAAGCATAGGAGGAACAAAGCCCAACATATTAAAACCCACCTGGCCAATCTAAACAGGCAGGTAAGAAGGTTAATTAATACTTCAAAGGGCTAAATTTGAAGAAAAAATAGCTTTTCAAGCAAGGACAACCAGAAAGCTTTTTACAGCTATGTCCATAACCCCAAAGGAAATATGCAGTAATGCGCAGAACTTATTGTAAATGGTATCACCCACACTTAACTGGAGGCCATTGCCAACCTTTTGGCCATTGCCAACTTTTTGGCTAACACGTTCAGCTCAAATTTCTCCCCTCATCCCCCCCCCCCCAATAGTCCAAAGGAAATACCTCATACCAGACTCCCCCCACCCATTACTAGGTAACACATATTCAACAAAACTTTCAAGGCCAAAAGACACTCCATCAATGGGCCCTGATAACATCCCAGGATGTTTACTAAATAGCATGAAACCTGACCTCTCTGATCCACTTGAATCACTTTTCAACTGAAGCCTACAGTCAGATTTTGTGCCCAATGAATAGAAGAAAGCTACAGTCATTCTTCTGCACAAAGGAGATCCAACCACCGATCCGGGTAACTACAGGCCCATGAGTCTGACCAGCCTCATAATGTAAGGCCATAGAATCATCATGGACATGAAAAATGAGGACTACAAATGCTGGGCCCATTACACTTTGATATTTCTAGAGGAAAGTTATGCCTATTAAATTTGGTGGACTTCTTTGAGAGAGTTACCAAAGCAATGGATAAGAGCAAGACTGTGCACACAGCTAATCTCAACTTGCCAAGGCTTTTGAGACAATTCTCCACTCAGGCATTATAGGCAAGCTCATTTAATTAGGTATAAACCCTTTCATCACCTACTGGATAGGCAAGTGGCTCAATGATAGGACTCAGGAGTTCAAAATAGGTGAGGCCACCTCCACCAAGATGCCAGTTACTAGGTGAATCCTCCAGGACTCAGTACTGGGCCCACTCCTTTTTGGCATCTGTTCCTTTGAAGTGCAAGCAAAAGCTGAAGGTTTATGGCTGACTAAGCTTGCAGATGATTGCAGGCTGGGTGTTATCATCAACTCCCCTGCAGACACTAGCATTCTCCAAGAAGGCCTATCTCTGACTAACAAATGGTGACAAAGCCATGGTCTTAAACTCAATGCTAATTAATATGTAATTGTACCTTTTTGAAAGTCAACCATCCCAACCAATTAACATGTTGATAATATGCCCCTAAAAGCTGACCTAGTGGTCAGGTACCTGGGTACACATGTAGACAGTAACCTTACCTTTGACTACTATGTAGCCAGAGTGTTGAAGAAATCCTTTCATGTTGCACAAGTTATAAGTAAGAGCATGTCATCTATGTCCAAAGAGGTCATCCCTGCACTCTTTTGTTATCAGACCAATCATAGAAAGTGTGTTACCTGATCAGGCATATGCAGCAACTAGAGCAACCTCAGAGGTGTATTACAAAAATAATACATGGTGTAACAAGCCTACCTTATGTAGAGCACCTTAAAGCCATTTTCCTCT
Organism: Protopterus annectens; assembly: GCF_019279795.1. Lineage (NCBI taxonomy): Eukaryota > Metazoa > Chordata > Ceratodontiformes > Protopteridae > Protopterus > Protopterus annectens. The sequence goes on along the minus strand of NC_056737.1, from coordinate 860,136,258 downwards.
ACTCAATCTCCTGTAGATTGCTGTCACTAAATGAATTATACCTGACTTGCAAAGCATCAACAAACCCCACACTTATGAATCTCCTGCATATTTGTAAGTCAAACAGCACCAGAAATACAAGGAACTGAATTTTGTCTGTGACTTAAGTAGAACATGCTGGAGAGAAAGACATATGTCCCGGAGACTGCCCCTCCTATGGAACAGGATCCCCATCCATGTGAAGCTGAGTTTGTCTATTACCCAATTTAAATGCAACCTTGATCAGTGGAAGGGGAATGGGAAATTTACACTGTGTCTGGCATTCATATCCCTTATGTCCCTTATGGACAGAGGTAGCTTATAAATGCCTGGCCTTCAATGTCTTATTTGGATACAGGACATCAATATGCTTTCAGGAAAACCTGGCAAGCCTTGAAAGGCCCACAGGGTTGTTGGCCTAGTAACAATCTATGACTCAATAAAAGGGCATTCCATCATTTCTGTATATATATATATATATATATATATATATATATATATATATATATATATACATATATATATATATATATATACACACACACAGTTACAGGCAGAAACCCCCCTCTGGGGCAATGTGAATTCATGTACTGGACATTAGACAAATTAGGGGCTGTCCAAAAAGAAGTTTTTTTTTTTTAAGTGAATTGATTTTTTACCGCTGTTTTGTAGATGAAGTTTTTATTTTATGGGGTGGTTCACAGAGGGACTTGGAACAATTTGTCATGTATTTGAATGACAGTACTGATTTTTTTGTTTTTTAGTATGGTTTGCTCTAAATCTGCTATAGATTTCTTAGATGTGCATCTAGAATTTAAAAGTGTGGGTGTCCTGAATACTTCATTAAATCGGAAAACCTGCTGAAAGAATAATGTGTTGGTTAATGACAGTACATTAGGATGGCTAGGTTATGTACACAGGAATCGAGTTTTTTAGATACCATGAATAATATGACAGAATGTTTTTTTACAAAGGGGATATGACAAATGTCTGGTGGAAACACAGAACAATGGTGCAGGATGGTAGGTGCACTGATAGATACAAACCTTATTTTTCTAGACATGGGGTTGATCGTAATACTAGGTTGGTCTCTCATCACAGGAATGATAGTCAACATCAACTTAAATTTGCTATTAAATATACCAGTGACACATATCCTATCTGTGACATAATACGTAAAAATTGGGATTTCTTAATTTCTGATGGTAAGACCAGAGCCCTGGTAGGTGGTCGTCCCACCTTTCATTTTAAGAATGCAATGAATTTGAAAAGGCAGTTATGTGCCAAACCCCATAGAACTAAACATATACCATCTATGAGACTTGGTACGTTCCCCTGCAGGAGCTGTTGTGTCTGTAAGTATATAACTAGAGTACAGACCTTTGCACACCCTAGACTCACTTTTAACTTCTCCCCCAACTTCTATAGTGATTGCAGGACATGACATGTAGTTTATTTAGCCACCTGCAACCAATGTCCAAGTCTTTACGTGGGCAAGACTAATAAGATGCTCAAAAAAGAGTAACAAGACACCTATATGATCTAAGAAAAAAGATATGAAAAATGCTTTAGCAACACGTATAATGTGGCTTGATGGTCATTCTTTTTCTTTCAGGGTCTTGCAATGTATATTTAAGAATGTGGGGTGGGGGGACATTGTGAATTATACTGAAAAAGTAGCACTGTCATGGATTTTAAAATTACAGGCAGATTGTTATCCAGGCTTAAACCGTTCTGTATCTTTAAAACCAGCTCTGCTGGAGTATGATTTGCAATACTAATTAGTTGCTAGGCATCCAATAATGCTTTTGTCTTTGATTGGGTGTTAATTATTGTGCTTAACTGTTTTAGATACTATATATTTGTACTGTGAACTGATGCTTTTAGATCTGATGAAGCATTTGTTGGGAAATGCAAAAACGGTTATCTTATTTATACATTAAAATTCCATGTTTTTATGACTATGGTGTTCCTGCTACTTTTCTTTGTTTTCAGGAAAACCTGGCAAGCCTTGAAAGGCCCACAGGGTTGTTGACCTAGTAACAATCTATGAATCAAGAGCATTCCATCATTTCTGTATATAATCTTCCACCCTCTATAACTACTCTACCTTCCAGCAGCCTTTTCAAGACTGCTCTCAAATTCCACTTAAATTTGCACTGGCTTTGTCCTTGTTGTAATCCAGACTAACACCCCTACCCTTACCCCCCCCACCTAGAGTCTTAACCCAACTATACTACCGCCACTACTAACCACTGTCAGAATTAGGTAGTTGTCTTTACATACTTTAAAATCTTGTCTGACAACTTTGTTACTAATATTATAAACGACAAGAAACTATCTTAACTTGCAACATTTACTGTATATACTGTTGATAAGCAAACTCTTGTTATTGTATTAAAGCCAACAACCTGTAATGTTTACTATTGCTGCAATTTTGTATCTCTACTTATCATGTACATGATGTGGAGCTTTTCTCACCAGGCATCTGCCGAAAAAGGACCTGTGCCCAGTCGGAATTTCCCGGTAAACAAATGTAAATAAATAAATAAAATAAATAATATATATATATATATATATATATATATATATATATATATATATATTTATATATTTTTATATATATATATATATAGGTTTACTATTAAAATCCCGATGTAGCATTGTACGCCTATGAACTATTCGAACTACAGATGTCCGAATAGTTAGTGTGCAAGCTACATAATCAAACAATATATTTGCGAATGTACTGTACATTTGCAAATATGACCGTTTCAAGGGATATACAGGAATCACGGTACAGTGCGGGTAGGGAAATACATCCTTTTCCTCACTGTACTGCGATCTCAGAGTTGGACTATATAGTTAGGGGTGAAGTGGGGGGCACATCCCTCCACAGGGTGGTGCAGGGGATTGTAGCTGTAGTAGTTAGGGAGTTATGGCAAGGGTGGCATTGCTGTTAATTGCCATAAAATGTTGTATTCGACATTTTCGGCATTTTCAGCTGATTTTCGATGTTAGGACCGTTCAGGAAAGTGTACTTTCGGTCTCTTAGTTCACAGATTAGTACCTGTTTTATTGTGACTTTTGATATTCTAATAGTAAACCATATATATATATATATATATATATATATATATATATATATATATATATATATATATACAGTTACAGGCAGAAAACCCCTAGGACAACGTGAAGCTCTGGGGCAATGTGAATTCATGTACTGGACAATAGTCAAATTAGGAGCTGTCCAAAAAGACGTTTTAAGGAGAAAAGCGATTTTTGAGATTTGCCGTTCTCTGTGTTTTCAGTCTTTTTTTCTCTGGCTTTTCAGCACTCGGTATTTCAAATGCCAACATTTCAGTATAGAGCTGATTGTTTCTGGTCATTCATTTGTTTTTTGGACAGCCAACTGAGTCAAGGTTCAATAAGGAGACTCAGTATTAGGTCTGGATCCCCACATTTGGGACATTATTTGGAAAATATTTGTTAGAATGTATTGACACCAGCTGTTATTAGCTTTTCAGCAACTTGTCTGTGAATTAGATCAGCCACATGATACTGTAATCCAGTGGGTGGGGGAGTAATGATGTAGGCAACTTCCTGAAGCAAAGGTTTACTATCCGTGATCTTGCAAGATCTAGTAATACTCCGACACCTGTATACTGACATGCTGATAGCTAGGTCAGTGATGATACCTAGAATGTCCTTGACTGGGGCTCACAAGCTTGAAGTCCTAGAAAAAAAATAAGTATTTAAATCAGAGGGTGGATGGTGCTCCTTCTTGTTTGGACTTTGTTGTTATAGACCATTACAATTTTGCAAACATGGATCCCATGTGCCCATTGGAGGATGTCATTTACCTCTGTTGCATGGACTGGGATTTGTTTAACCTCAATCTGTCCACCTTCTTGCAACATTTGGTAGTCTTAAACCAGGCACCCAAGGTTTTTAACACATACTTTGTCTAAAAGGAAGTATGGATAACGCTCACTTTCTGGCACCAAACTATTTTACCAAAGCATATCATGCTTTGTTTGGTTTGTTTCACTGGTTAGTCATTAACTAGGTCTTACAAGACCAGGAATGGAAAAGGGGCGAGCAGGTGGTCAGGTCAACAGCCTGGTAGACAGTCACTGGAAGGCCTTCCCCCTTTTCATTCCACCATTTCCTTTCCTGAACCAGTCTAAGTTTCTTGAATGTGGGAATGAACTGTCTATCATGGTGCACTTGATAGATAGCCACATTTGCTGAGAAGGCATGGTGGGTGTGCCACTGTGTTGAAATGTGACAGACTCCAGTGCATGATCTACAGGGCTATTTGGATTAATGGGGCCTTGGAGTGGCTGTTATGCTGATTTATGAGCTGTATTATTGAATGCTGCTTTGACAAGTGATGACGTCTTTCATGATAAAGTATTGAATATGGCAGATAATAAACTATTTGCATTGGCTGTGATATGTCCTTGTATTTTCCTTGTGAGGGAAGTGGGGTCAAGGGACAAATGAAAGTTCATGGGAGCATATCGTGGGCATTTATTAAAATGGAATCTTTCCTGTATTTAAATCAAATCATTTGAAACATCTGCATTAGAAATTAATCTCCTTCTGCAGCTTTTACTTCTCCTTTTACGAGAAAGAGGAGGATGGACTAGCAGAAATTCAGCTTACTTCATGAATCATGCTTCTGTGAAAGAAGGAAATTATTAGAAAATGGAAACCTCACACTATTTCTATTGTTACGATTGCATGCATTGCTTTAAGAGCATGTAACTCTGTGTGATCTTTACAGCCCAGCTGTCACTAAAATCTTTGCCAGTTAGCAAAGGGCATCTCTTGCATCAAATAAGGCATTTTCTTTCCCAAATGACAAATTATGACTTAGATTTTATTTAACCATTATTTTAGCAATCTGCTGTTGGCCCTTGTTAAACTCGAGTGGCTTTATCCATCCTCACATATTGGTTTGTTTATTTAGCAATTACCTAAAATAAAGGCAAAATGGCATTAAAATATATGAGTGTTTCAACATTCTGTAAACTTTTTTGAACCGGTTTGTTTTTAAGCTAGATTTTTCTTTATGTTATTTTCTGTTCCTTTCTTTCTCTCCAGCCTTTATTTCACCATATTTGTCTTAATGTTATTAAGAAAGTATCATGAGTATCACTAGCTTAACATTTTTGAAACTATTTCTATTTAATAATATGTAACATGTTTTCTGTTTAAAATTTTTCATTAAAAATGGTTTGAGTAGAAGAAAGCATCATTAAAAAATTGGATTCCTGGAAGGAATCATAGTCCATTATATCACAGTCTGCACTGTTGCTAAGCATTTTGTATTGACCAACTATTTGAAAGATACAGAGACTGACAAAAGAAAAAATGTATTGTTTGAAAGGGTGAAGTCAAAGGTTAAGGAGTTAACTGAGAACTTTATTTTTTTATTGTTTATTTGTTTGTTTAATTGCATGAGCTGATCCATAAATAACTTTTTTCAGGCAAGATGTGGGCCAATAGTAATGTTAATCAGTCAAGCAGGTTACAGTCAAAAATAACATCAGGAAATATCACCAATTGTTCAGACAATTAAAACAATAAAGACATTATAATCATTAGTAGAATGACAGCCAGAAAATATAACATAATCAAAAAGGCTACATGTTGTTAGGATAGCACATCTATTATTCACAATAATAAACACGTTGTTGAATAAAAGAGAAAATAGCATGCACAAATTTCGTTTGCTAATGAAAGCCTGATGGTTTTATGATCATCTCACAAAATAATGATCACAAAACACAGGCACACCCAAGTGCCAGCTAGATTTGAAAGGAGCAAGTCACACAGAAAAATATATACACGTATATATATATATATATATATATATATATATATATATATATGTATATATGGATCTACCTGACAACACCGACGCACTACAACACCGACAACGAAATCACTGATACCACATAACCGAAAGTTCACAAACACGAAACCTCACATGCCCGACACACCACAATCCCGACAATCAACAAACAAAACAAATCCCCTGTCCAAAAAGCACACACACAACACAAGCACACCAAAATCCTTACAAACCCACACTAAACCTTACATACACAACTATCTACAACCTTAACCCAAACCCTAACCCTAAGGTCCGTCACTATCGCACACTTACCTAACCCGCGCCCTAACCCTAACTCACTTAACATGCCCCTAACCCTAAAGACTGTCACTATCGCACACTCACCTGACCCGCACCCTAACCCTAACTCACTTAACCCACCCCTATCCCTAGAGTCCGTCAATATCGCACACTTACCTTACTTGCACCCTAACCCTAACGTCCGTCACTACCGCATGCTTACACAGCCTTTTCACATGTCGGTGTTCTCAGCATCGGGGTTTTCATCCGTCGGTCATCCCAGTTTTTGATCTTCTGGTGTTGGTCTTCTCATCGTCGGCGTTATCAGCTTTTGGCTTTGTCAGGTAGACCCATATATATATATATATATATATATATATATATCATTTGAAGGTATCCATTTTCTTGGTAATTTTGATATCACTTTAAGGATTTATTAACTATTCCTGTGGCTAGAATGTATTTCCATTGTTGATGTAGTTTACTCTGCCTAAGATATTATATCAAGGAATTTGCCAATTATAATTAATTGATGGGCTGTGTGTATATCTGAGTATATGAAGTCTACTGACATCTGTAGGTTTCATTGTGTTTCTTTATGATGAAATTATGTTTGATAAAATATTTTCTCAATATTCCTGAATTTGTTTTTTAACTTACATTTCGTCAACTAGGTTGCAAAGCAGTCTAGTACAGTTGGTTCTATGCTGTTGATGAGACAGGATCATGATGGTTTGGTTCTATTAGCCTGGGATTATATTTTGAAATATTGAAAGATTAAACATATGCCTTACTTGATCAATGATGAAATCAGCAGATATTCTGAAGGACTTTGGATGAAGCATGTCATGGTAAGCTTGTCTACAAATTGACAGTTTTCTTAGGTGTTTATCAGCCTGTTTTCTAGTTATCTTTTAAAATAGAAATGAGGCTCACCTGGATCATTGAGCATTGCTTGCTCTTGTATACCTCTGTATGACTAAAGTGGATGTAATGTTGTGAGATGTGTGTTGAACTACTTCAGTAGGCATACAGTTACTGATATTGGTTCAATAACTGTTCCCTTGTTCATATGCAGACCAAACATTTTGTCTGTAGTTTTCCACCCTGCAACATCTTTCTACAAATTACTTGGATGCTCGAACTACCTTGTTTATGCAGACGTTCCCGAGTTATACGTGGTTCTCTCATGCACTTTTTGGATTAGTCTCTTTCTAGGTGTCACAGAGAAACACTTTTATGAGTTACTCACGTTAATAAACCTGCGGTTGCTAACAATAGCTCCACCTCTGAATCTTGGTTGCTAAGAGGAATGTCATCTAGTTTACGACTGCATAATGGAGTCAAACTATAACTCAGAAGGTTAAAATCATTTGTTTGGTTAACTGTTTCTCAGTTTACAGTTGGTAGATCCAGTAGTCGTGAGATCTCTGCATCTCTGCTACAGGATATGTCTTCCAATGGAAATGCAGCTTGGGGATTATATGTTTTATAGGTACAATGAAACAGGATTAGCAAGTGATCACTACAGAAGGAGAAATGGAATGTTAGTTCTCGTACCTTTTGCAGTTTGGGTTTATTTGGTATTGTTGGATCAAACAAGATTAGCTGTATAGTGATTGGATCTTGTAATACACTCTGTTGCAAGATGCTAAAGACATTTGTTGCTTAAGATCACTGGAGTCTAAATTTTGTATAGGTCAATGGATGATAATGAAGAACCTTAGGAGAAGAGCAATTTTTGCCTGATACTTGATACAATCAGGAAAACATCAGTAATGTGGGTATCCAGATCACTGAGTCACCTGGGGAAGGTATATATTCAAGGAATCGATTGATATTTGTTGTTTAATGCTTTGTGACCAACCATTCGAGGTTCTGTTCAGTAAGGTTTACTGCAGTATCAAATATGTGAATGCTTAATAATAGTCCACCCCAACTCTTTTCCCTGGGCTATCTGCTCTGACAAAATTGTGCCATTTTAAAGGGAGGAAAAACATTTCTGCCTTGAGCCTTAACTAGTGTTCTCTTATTTATCAGATGTGAGGTTTGTGGAATAAAGTACATTAACAGGCAAAATTGGCTTACTAGCATAGGTACGGAGTAATTCACTGTGTTGCCATGGAGTAGGTCATTGGATGGTCTGTACTGTTAGTAGCACCTAATAGCCAGAAACTATTTGACCCTTATGTGGGGAAGATAGGGAATAATTTGTTGCTAGACTACTCCTTTGTGAAGCCTAATAAGACAACAAATTGAAGAGACTTGTTCAATTCAGTAGTCACCCTGGCCTGGGTATGGAAGAGTGCATACATTGCAGACACTAGGGGCTATTACACATGGGACTAACAGTGAGTTAAACTTATAACATAAACACCTCAAAGCCCCACAGACTGATGGTTCATAGGTTCATATGTTAATACCAGGTTGTTCATCCAGTGGACCATTTGTAGTCCAGCCAGAAGATCCCAATTAGAATTTACCAAGACATGAATTAATACCAAACCTCATCAAAATGAAGAACATTATACCTAGTTTTGATCCCTTTCCATAAGGGCTTGAAGGGTAAACCAGTTTTGTGCTTATGACTGCCAGTCCAATCATCCTGTTTACACTAAAGAAGGGTCATGGAGATCCTCTGCTTTACATCCAAGTAGAGTCTGTTCCATAAAAGTGCGATTCTCTTGTGATATATATCTATCTCACCAGCAGGATCTGTTTATGTTTTTTGTAAGTTTAGATATCTTGACTGAGTGTTTAGGGTGTTATTATTTTGTGGATGTGTAGAAGGTTGCATAGGACCTGTTCTTTTATGACTCTGTAATCTAGACAGAAGTTCCCTCTCAGATATCAATAGGGAATGGAACAATGAGAGAGTGTCTCAAAGCAGCAGTGGTAGCTCAATGAGGACATGCCCTTAAATGACTTAGTAAGGAAATGCAGGTTTGAGCTGGGTCACATGCTTAGACAAGTACATACAAAAAGACATATTAGTGACTTGGTAAGGGAGGAGTAGAGGGGATAATGACTTCCTTGGACTTAGAATATATACCTCTAGTGAATAGTCTGGCTGTACCAGAGGATTTCCAAACAACAGTGAACACATGTGCCCATGTCCTTAATGACAGAGTCAATTTTAAGAGGGTGTCACCTATGTGATAGAAGCACAGGTGTACACGTTTTTCATACAATACAATGCTGCATTTTTGCATTTAATATGAGTCCATAATCCAAGCACTGCTTTTTAGTGTGTTTTAGGCCCTCCTGGAGAATCTATAGGTCAGGCAGAGAATTTCTGACAGCTCTGAGTTTGCAATCATCAGCAAACATAATTAGCCAATGTTTTTTGATGTCAGCCTTCACATCAGAAAAGTAAATATCAAACAGAAGTGGTTCCAGGACTGATCCCTGGTAATATAGGTGGCAGCTACTATTTTGATGAGATTGTGCCTCAGTACTAATAAAATAGGGTCCTGTTGGTGAACCAGTTTGCTACCTAGCAAGTAACATAGGGGTTTTCTTTTATCTGGATTATGAATAATGGATGAATGTGGAATGATATCAAAGTTCTTCTCCAAGTTCAGGTATGCAGTGTGGACTAATTTGCCTTAGTCAATGTGTTGGTGACTTGTTTTCAAAAAATTCTACTGGGTTTGGAGTCATGATCTGCTTTTAACAAATCCAAACTGGCTTGGAACCAGGATTTGAAGACTGCCTATGTCCTTGTTATACGTTCCGTAATGATGTGTTCCATTGCCTTCCCCATAAGGCTGGTGAGGGTTATGGGTCTGTAGTTACCTAGATCATAATTGAATCCCCCCTTTATAGACTAGGATGACTAGAGCAGTTCTGTATACCTCTGGCATGAATCCAGTGGAGAGCCTGAGATTGAACAGACTTGGTAACTGCTCTGCCAGACAATGTTTGGTGCTGACAAGAAGACAGCCTGGCACATTATCTGGGCCCATGGAACTAGTGCTGTTAGCCTTGAAGAGAGCAGTCAAGACTTTCTTGGAGGAAATCAGAGGGTGGTGTAGGTATGTCAATATGATGTGGAAAGTTTGATAGAGATAAGGAAAAATGTTTCAGCTGACTTTGTCCACTAGTGCATTAGCTATGTCTTCACTGGATGAATATTTGATGTTATTTTATATTAACTCAGAGCACTGCTAAGTATTATTTCTAATGTTCCTGACATAGTTGAATAAGGATTTGGGGTGTACGTAGTATTGGTGACAATTCCCAATCCACCCTAGCTTTTGAAGGATTTCATTTTATTTCTAAGCTTTTGTTGACCCTTCTGAATTCCTCTCTAGCTGATGAGTTGTTAAGTTTGCTCCTATGGGCTATGAGTTTCTTCTTTTTATCATTTAGTCTATTTATATTGGAGTTCCATTTAATGAGTCTGTTGTTGAATTTGGCACTGGATTTGTGCCTTATGAGGACCAAAGACTCAATGCAAGCTTGGAGGTGTGCATAGACCTTTAAATATGGCAAAGTGTGAATTAGGGTCACTGAGGTAAAGAGAGTGTTTGAATTTCATTAAGTCACCAATTAACTGGAGTAAATCTGCCTTGGAGTAATCTCTGAAAACAAAGAGATTTCAATGAAACTCAGGTCTAATACTTAAAGTAAGTGTTACTGCATGGTGGACAGATTTGAATGGTGATTTGGTAACCATGGGTGTTGAGCATGGGATGGGACTATACTGATGAGAAACAGATCCACATTTTTGAGCCCCTCATTGAGATCTGGACTAGTTGGTCTAATGAGCTGGCATTATTGAAGTCCAGAAATCTTTGTGTATACTTATATGTGGTGATTTAAGTTTCTTATTTAATGAAGGGATAGTTGAAGTTACCTAAGAGCATAAAGTTTGGTTAGATAGTGAGGGATGTCAATTTATTTAAATATGACTCATAAATTACCAGTGTCACGGACAGAGTATGGTAGTTGACTATGATATATTCTGGATTTTGTTTGTCTTGAGAAGATGTGGATGAGAGTGTGGAGAGGTTCAACATTTTTGTCATGTATTAAGAGTCTGAAGGTGAAATGATTTTTAAGAAGACAGACATGTCCCTTCCAGCAACACCATCAAATTCAATGTTGGCTCTGAAGGAGTGATGATCACTAAAACCCTGCATAGGAAGGGGGGTACTTTCACTATTCTGAAACCATGTTACAGTAACTGCATGTATATCGATATTTTAAAGGTTTCAAAATGCCTGTAAAGAGTGTAACTTTTTGTTAAGGCTTCTAGCATTGAGCAGTGCTACTGTTATATGATTTGTGATTATGGCTGGCTATTTAGGTAAATTGAGGAAATTGGCTGTGTCTAAAAAAAACTCTAGGGGAAGCATTTTTTTTGCCAATATACAGAAGCCATGAGGAGAGAAATGCAGGCCTTCTCTAGCAAAGTAGCCAAGGTTTTCAGACATCTCTTCCCAGGCTGATATATATTGGATCCTCCTAGAATGACACCAATAGATAAGCCAGCAGTTAAAGTCAATTATCTGTTGTTTGAATTGAGGTATCATTCTTGGAGATGATAGGATACTTCTCAATACTAGTTTTACATCCATTTCAGATACATATTCAGAGCGTTCCATCATATTCCTCTTCATTTGATCCAAGGAGATGAGTTCCAAGTCATTCACTCCCATGTGCGCAATAACTTAATCATATGTATTCCTGGGGTGAAGCAACTTGAAGAACCTGGTGGCATTGTGGATCGTGGCACCTAAGAGGCAGCTGAGTGGCATACTGTCTTTGTTTAGCCTGGGGAGTAGAACATCTCTGTGTCTAACTCTGGAGTCACCTATGACTGAGACATTGCCAGAAGTACTGGCTTGGTCTTGCTGCATTTTGGGCTTCTCTATACTAATTGTGTGATACCTATTCATAGCTCTGTGTCAGAGCATGCTATATGCTATGGCATATTGATATTGGGTATCCTGCAGGAGGTTGATTTAAGCATTTAGACCGATGCCTAGACTTGGTAGTTCTGGGAGGGTAGAGATTTTTTAATGGCTTCTGTATAACATAGTTTTGTGTACTACTGCCATTTCAGTCATACCCATTACATAAGTCTTAACAAGCATGTTGTAAAAGTCTATCCCTCCCTGGACTAGATCATAAACTGTTAAGGAGTTGTGGTAATACTGGAGATATTGAAGAGTGGCAATAAATAAGATAAAAATTACAGTAAAGATTGCGGTCTGTGTAATTTATTTGCAGTCATTCTAATGTGGAATTAGGACAATTCAGTTGCTCAAGTCATACCGCTCAACCATCAACATCATTGCACAATTTCCAGATTTATGCCTCATATCTTTGTCTGTTCCTCAAAAGATTTGAGGTTTTCTGGCAAATCATTGAGGATTCAAGTCAGTAAATAATGACATACATTTGGGTTTCAAACTTCATATCCTTCAAAAAATGTAAGCTAATGCAAAACCTGTTCTTCCAGCAATTTTCTTAGCTTATAAGAGAAATATTTAAATTCTGTCAGTTATTTTGGGCCTTTGTTCCGCCATTATTTTGTCCTTGTCCATATTTCCTGTGCTTAAAGGTTGAAAGGTATGACTCAAGGCTTAGTTTCAACATCTCCAGACATGAAAATAAACTTCACTGAAAAAAAATAAAAGGGAAAAGACAAGATAAAAAGACTGTTTCATAAACAGGCTGGCAGTCATGTTTAAAAACTAGCAATATACATCTTCATGACACGTTAAGCACAAAATGTAAACGTAATATAAGAGCATAGAGAAGATGTACAATTACACCAGTGGCGGATCCCAGAATTTGCAGAAGGGGGAGCACAGTCTGGTTAGTTGACTACCGGGGTGGAAGCAAGAATGGAAAACAGACATGCTGCAAATATATTAAGTGAATGAATTGGTAGCATCTGAACCAATTCCAGTTTTGTTTCCCGAATTTGTGTAAAACACAATACCGTATTAGACGTGAAGTACCATGAAGAGATGCTGCAAGTGTTATACAGCGTTTTTTTTACACCTGGTTCATACAGCTCTCTACCACAAAGCATAGCACAAGTTCAAGGACACAACCTCAGACAGACATAAATAAATGCCCAGCTTTGTCACATCTACACAACTGGCATTCCTCAGTCAGAACCCTGAGAGCTAACAGCAAATACTTACTTTACATTTCCCAAACTGACTCTACGATTGGTGATACGGTACTACAAGCATCACTGCTGTGGAACACCATCCCACTAGAACTAACAACACTTACAATCCAACTACTTTCAAACAATTGTATGAATCCCACCTTCTTACAAGAATATCATGCTGTAAGTATAATCTAGCATGACTGTGACAACTTTACAACCACCTTTATGCTATTGTCTTATTTTTGTGTGCCCCCAGTGTTTGTCTATTTCTGTTTTGGTATGTACAAGCTTTGCTAATAACCAAAACACATCTTCCTACCACTAAAACCTTTTTCAACCCTTGTGTCTTCTTCAGTACATTTTCTGATCCTACCTAACCTCTGTTATCTCCACATTAATAAACAAAACATCCTGCATCAGTAAGCAAAATGTGTCTACCTCTTTAGATACAGCAATCAGTACCTCAGATGTCATTATGATTCGATTCACACAGCCTTTTTTTCTGTTTTATGCTGTTTCGTACTCAAATGTTTTTTTTTTCTAAGCAGGACTAACCCATTCAACAAAATCTGAATAAATAAATGTCAGTTCTATCATTAATAGAGTCTGGCATTACTGACATGAGTATTTATTTATTTATTTATTTATTTATTTATTTATTGTTTGTTTGTTTGTTTGTTAACCGGGTTAGTCCAGCTGGGATAGTGGCCCATTTTCAGTGGAGACCCGAGGAGAAAAGCTCCAATACATAATATAATGTATATAGGTTTACATCATTATAATATATCTAAATATACAGAATATGCATCATTATATGATGTAAGTTCAAACAGCTGTAAATTTACAAAGGCAGAATTACAGAGAGTTGCCACATTTATAATAGATAAAGTGAGTAGCATGAGTCAATATTAGTCTGTACGGGAGCAACAGTTTTACAAGTAATATATACACACTGGTTTGCAATTTAGAGCTTGTCAGTTTGAGAATATGAGTAAGGTAGGCCAGAGGCACGTATGCAAAAGATTTATGGAAAGATGTTCTGAGGAAGATCTATGAGGTTTGTTAAAGTTGGCAAAGAAGTGATGATTTTAGATGTGGAGATTGTAGTGTGGGTATTTTAGGTGGAAGCATGTGAAGGACATTCCCATTTGGAGGAGAGATGGGAGAGAAGCATGGATTTGAAGTTGTTCTGGTTAGGTATATTATGTAGTGGTGTGGGGAGATTGTTCCATAGCTTGTCTACGGTGTGGGATAGTAGTAGTTTGCCAGAAGGGTGGATGGGTTTGTGTACATGTAGGAGGTTTTGGCCTTTGGATCTCAGGGTGCGGGTAGGTGTGTAGGGTGTTAGAGATTTAGTAAGAGAGGGGCATTCTGTTGGTTTAAAGATGGGTTTGTGGGCTGTTGTAAGTTGTAGGTACTTTAGGTGGTTGTGGAGTTCTAGCCAGTTTAGGGTGTGTAGGGAGTGACAGTGATGGGAAGAGTTCTTAGAATTGGTTGCACATTTGCAAATTTTCTTGTAACAGGCTTCGAGTTAAAACAAAGGCCAAGTTGTAGGTTGGAGAATAGGGGAGCATCATACAAGAGAGAGGGGAGAAGGAAGGTAGATGCAAGGGTATGACGAGAGGATGGAGTAAGGTAGTAGTTATGTCTGTAGAGGAGACCGATTTTCTGGTGGTTTTTTTTGATTGTTGAGAGGATGTGGGAGTCAAATTTTAGGCTTTCATCAATGGTAATTCCAAGTAGCTTGGTACTTGGAACGATTTTTAGAGGGGTGTTATTGTGACTTTTGATGGAAATTGGGCCTTGTGGAACTGGGAGGTTTTGGTGGGCGTTAATATCATAAGTTTTGTTTTGTTGGCATTTAGGGCCAGGTGATGAGATTGCATCCATGTTTCAGTTTTGGAGAAAGCTGTTTAGGTATTGAGTACAAATTTGGAGAGGCAGGAGACTGAGCAGATGATAGTGGAGTCATCTACATATTGGATGATTGAGGCTTCAGGGATAGAGAGGCGGAAGTTGTTAATGAATAAGTTGAAGAGGAGGGGGCCAAGTACTGATCCTTGGTGAACTCCTGTGGGTGTAGGTAAGAAAGGGGAGGTTGATTATTTCCATTGTACAGCCTGTTGGTGCATGGAGAGATAGCTGGTGAACCAGTCAAGGGTTGAGGGAGATAGATGCAACTGTGAGAGCTGGGACAGGAGAAGGGAATGGGAGATAGTATTGAATACCTTTGAGAGGTCAAGAAATAGAGAAGATACGTATTTGCCGCTCTCACATGCTAGGCTGACTGTTTCAAGGAAGGAAAGGAGGGCTGTCATGGTGCTGTGGCCAGGGCAGAAGCCATGCTGGGTGGGAGCGAGGAGTTTGTGCTGGATTAGGTAGGGCATGAGCTGGGAGTGGATGGTTTTCTCTAGAATTTTAGAGAGGGGAGAGAGTATAGCTATGGGTCTGAAGTTGGTTGTGTCTGTGTTCTTACCGCCTTTGTGGAGAGGAATTATGAATGCTTGATGCCAGATGGTTGGTACATAGGATTCCTGAATGGATCTATTTATGAGGTTGGAAATGGGATAGGCTATAGATTCTGCTGATATTTGAAGAAAATTTGCTGGAAGGTTGTCAGGGGCATTGCGGCATGGTGTTAGCTTTTGAAGTAGTCTTTTTATAGTATAGGTGGAGACTGGTTTAAGGGAGAACAGGGGTGGAGGAGGGGGTGAGAGAGGGGGTTTGAGGGGCAGGGTGAAGGGTTAGTGTTGGTGGGTGGATTCGGGAAAGTGGAGGATAATTTAGCTATGCAGTCGATGAAAAATGTGTTGAAGTTAGTGGCTGTTTCTAGACTTGAGAGGTTAGGAATGGGGCAGGGGTTGGAATTATTACCAGGGTTGAGTATTGAGGAGATGGATGTCCAGAATTTCTTTGGATTGTTTGAGTGCTTGTATTGCAGATTGCTGTAGTAGTTTTTGTGATCTTTTGTTATTGATTGGCCAGGTTAAGAAGATGTTTATATTCTTGGAGAGTGCTGGGGTTTTTTAGTTTTTGGTACAGTTTCCACTTTTTGTTTCTTTGATTCATTATAAGTTTAGTTTCTTGGGATAGCCAGGGGCAGGAATTAGTTTTGATACATTTGGTTTGTAAAGTGGCTAGTTTATCAAGTAAGGTAAGGAAAGTTTGGTTAAAGTATGTGACAGCATTATCTAGTGGAAGGCTTTTCAGTGGAGACCAATTAGTAACCTTGAGGCATCCAGAGAAGATTTTGGGGTTGAAGGAAGATAGATTTCGGGATTGCTTGAATATGTGTTGTTTTTCTATGTGGGAGGGTAGACGGTCTGTGAAGACTGGTAAGTGGTCACCTAGGGGGTCAGGTATTACACCGAATTTGGAGATATGGTTGGAGTGTGTTGTTAGTATCCAATCTAAGATGGTACCAGAGAAACCATCTTTGTTTGGCCTGGTAGGGAGGTCGATTAGTTGAGTGAAATTGTAGAGGTTGATAGAGTGAGTTGGGGTATCTATGAGGAAGGAGGCCCAGTTAATATTTACATTACCAAGAATGTAGGTTTCATTTTTGATGTTTGAGCTAAACCAAGAGAGGATGTCTTCTAGAGTTTTAGTATTGTCTTCAGGTGGGATGTAGATGGAGCAGATGCAGATGGATTTGTAGTTTTTAAGTTTTAAAAAGCCCACAGTCATTTCTGCATTGGAAAAGGTTGGGATGGGGTTGGTGGATGGGGTAAAAGTGAGAGTGGAGGGGTAGATTATTGCTACACCTCCTCCTTTTCTATGAGGCCTACCATTGTGTATGATATGGTAGCTTGGGGGGAGGATTTCATTATCTCTGATGGAGGGTTTGAGCCAGGTCTCAGAGACAGCAGTTATGTCTGGCTGGTTGTAAGGGAGCCAGGCATGTAGGTTGGGGAGAGAGAGAGAGTGAGATATGTTGGAGGAGATGTTTGAGGAGAAGTAGAGGGTAAATAGAAGTATGGTATTGTTGAAGAAGGCTTTTCTTTGAGATAGTTGTTAGAGTAGGGTGAGGAGATGGTGGTGTATGGAGTAAGCAGGGTTTGAAAAGATTGGATGGGCTGTAGGAGTAGAGTTATGGGGAGATCTGTGAATATGAGTGGGATGTATTTGAGGGGTCTGAGGTGGTGGTGTGTGTGGTTAGAGGTAGGTATGTGTTAGTGTGGAGGCTAAGTTGGGTAATATAGGTTAGGGATACTAGATAGGTTAGGGTAGATAGTAGTAGATTTTGTTGTGGGAAGGTAAGCATTGTAGTATGGGTGTGTGAGGTGTGGTGTATGTATGAGATAGGGTGGGGTGTGTGAGATTGATGTGACTATAGAAGTGGGAGTGGTTAGGTAGATGGTGAGTGTGAGTGGTGCAGGTGATGAGGGGGTGTGGTTTGCGGAAGTATAAGTGTAGATGCACTGGGAGTGGGAGGGATTTGGGGGTAGGGTAGGGGAGCGGAGTGAGCCCGTAGGGCGAATGGAGCGGGATAGAGCAAAAGGAGAAAATCAGCAGGAAAAAAGTATCAGCAACTGCTGTTTTGAAGGTAAGTTAAACAGGTTGTTATTGTGAGAACAATAAAGGGAGAAATAATTTACAAAGGTAAATATAAATGCTTTAATACAACTAGTGTGTGCTTTGAGGGGTGGGGGGTTATTTCCAGCGTTTGGAGAGTGTTAACTAGGATATTGAGATATACAGTCAGTTACAGACCCATAAGATAAGGGAAGTTGAATATTTCAAAGTCTTTAAGGGGTAACAACAAAATATATATATATATATATATATATATATATATATATATATATATATATATATAATTTATAGCGTGTGTGTGTTTGTCTGTATTTTTTACGGAAATATCTAAGTGTTCGTCACAATCTCATTTTTTTAAATGTTGACTGATAATCTCAAAATCCAGCCATACTTTGAAGGCTGTTTTGACCCCATTTCTCCAAATTCTGTCCTGGATTTTGTTAGCAAACTTTGTTAGGGAACTTTACCCCCATAACTCCTCTCTGTCAGTGTGTCTCTCTCTCTCTCTCTCTTTGTATATATAGAAACCAACTCCAAAGTTGCACTCGATATGTATATATTGTGGAAAATACTGCAGCTTACCCTTAAAGTCTTTGCAGTTAAGTATGTACAATACAAAGTCAGGAGCAAATTTACAAATGGTACCATAGCTGCATCAATAAATGTGGGAAAACAGCAATAATTTAAGAGGAATAGCTTTGCTTACTTGTGGCAAGTACGAGTAACAAATGTGCCAAAGAGATGCATATACAAATGAAAACCAGCACAATTTCACTTAATGCTACAGTTCCAGTTCTTGGTAATACAGTACTTTTTTTTGGCTGCAGGTTCCTGCAAGTGTTGAGGTGTTGCATTTATGTTAAGTCTTTTTTACACAGTCTTAGTTTCATTACCTCACCGGCAGTCAAGATTTGTCGTACACAAAAATGTCGAATTGGGGAACTGTTTAAATAAAGCTTCTCAAGTTTGCCAATTCCCTGCTAAGCTGGTCAATGCATTTCTGCAGTTTGTCATTCTAAGAGGATGTCCCTGCTCTTGGAATTATTACCAGAAAAAAGAGAACGTGTTAAATGTCAGGAACCTCGGTAAGATTTAAAAAAACACTGCACTGAATCCAAGTCTGCACTTTAACTTTTTTAATGATTTTCTCTGTGAGCTCACGCCAAATCCTGGAGGAATTACTAAATCAGATTAAGGTTATATCTTGCAGCAGACTGGATAGAGCAATAAATGAAGGAGCTGCGGAAATGGGACTTCACCTCTCAATTAGATCGCTATTAGCAGCCAGTGCAGGCGTCACCACAGGAAATGTCACATGCCAGCAGCAACAGAAGCAGCAGAGCCTTCTCCACTTGCTCAAAGCATAAAACAATTCTTCATGCTTGCAGGTTTCCCCAAACTATCCTTTTGTGCTGTGGACAGCATCTGACCACTTCAGAGTAGGGATAGGTTTTGGGGGCCGGGTGCTTGTTGGGCACCTGCAAAACAAACTGCAGCAGAGCCATCTGGGCAGACTCGACTGCTGCTGGGGGGGCACCAGTTATAGACCATTAGCTGCACAATGAGCACCCGCCACCTACCGGCCTGCATACTTTATTCAGTTCATCTGCCTTCTGAGATCCTGCTGCTCCTGGCAGCTTCACATGACAAATGGTGTTAAAATAACCAAGGGCAAGGATGTGCTGGTGCTCTCGATGTGCCTTGTTTATTATTACACTGTATTTATTGTATATCAGAGCTTGAAAAGCATAGAACAGTCCTTTGCAGAAGGCTGTCAAGTCTGGGGTCTTGGGGGAGGAAGAGAGTGAGTGCAAAGTCTAATTCTGTATCAGTTAATTAATGTTTACTTGCTGCTTTGCAGATACAGAAAGTGAGTTATTGGCTGCGGTCTGAGATTAAAAAATATGCTTTTAACTTTAATAGTGTTTGAGTTGAGGTCTGTTTTTAATTTGAGGATTCTGATAAATCTTGCACTGCAGTCAATTGTCTTTCTTTTTTTCTGCTGTGGAAACTGAGGGGAAATGTAGGACCCGTGTTTAGCAAGCAAATTTTGTGTTTTTCATAAAATTGTCTTTCTTCGTGATTCCTATACATATTTGCTTTGTTTTTAAGAGGCAACAAGAATGGTGCAGAGCAGTATTATTTTCAAACTTTATTGTGTGTGCTTGTGTGTGTGTGTGTGTAGCTTGGCTGGAAAAACATAATCAACAGATTAACTCTTAAACGGGTACAAATATAAAGATTATATGATCACACACGCAGAAACACGTACAAAAAGATATGCTGGATTTCAAACCTTTGAACCATGGGTATTTAGAGACAAATTACCTCATCAAAAACTTTTTGAAAGCTTACTGGCCAGGACTGGAAGGAAATAATGAGCCATAGTATTCTAGCAGCCATCATAATACAATAGACCAGTGGCAAAATCAAAAGAAAAGCTCAAAACCATATGGATTAAAATGTTTAATACTACCAATTCCCTAACAGATTACAGTTTAACCTTTTCCACATACATTTTTTTAGAACTATTTACATTATATAGCAAGAAGACTTGAGTGAACTGCATTATTCACATAGGTGACTCCAGCATAACTGCTGTTGAAAAACGGCCATCATAAGCAGACATAATGGTAGTGGACAATTTACTAAATTAAAGAATAAATCAAATATTTCCAGAGTACTGTGTATACAACACTTTCAGACAAAATATTTTTAAGTGAATAGAGTATACCGCTGAAATATGATCGGCCAATCTCAATGCGATTTTGCCAAAGTGAACTGAAGGACTCACAGTATAATGTTAAAGGGTGAACGTAAAGTTCCCATTTTTAAATTCTGAGGAGGAGATTAAGCACTGAAGGCACGCAGAGCGAAGACACTTTGCTTACAAGACGTAACTGAACCTAAACCACTAAGCAAACAAATAAATCAATTCTCCAATTCTACTCCTCACCCGGAATAAATACAGTAACTTGAGTTGAACAACTTACATCTAGCCGAGAGTGTTACACTGTAGGTAGGCTCTAAACCTTTCTTTTCTACTCCTAAAGGCATTAATTTATCACACATGATACCTGACAAAAAGAGGGACCTACAATAAATAAAATTGAGTAATTAATTGGGGCTCTTTGTTACAACCAAAAATAAAATAAATAAATAAAAAATAAAATAATAAAAAGAAAAATATATACCTCAAGTCTCACTTGTCAACCATTTTGTTGCTGGAGTTCAGAACTCTGCACGGTGACTTTGAATAGAATTTTATTCCGCAAGTTTCTCACAACTGAATAGGATCATGATGCTCTTGAATTTTTACCAAAACATGCCTAACTCAACTACAATAGTGATATATTTGAAGGAGCAATTAAGGAGATTATAAAATCACCTGACTCTGCAACATCCAATAGCTTCTCAGATGTATTTGAGTTAGGCGTGATTTTTGACAGCATTGATTGGTTGTGAGGAAATGGAACCCGAACTGAAAAAAACATACGGTACCATATGATTTGTCTCCATGACAGCTCAAAGAAAAAAAAAAAACGTAACTTGAAAATGGAACATACCAAAAGGGTACATTTTTCAGATTAAAAAGAAAATGAAGAACAAAGGTTCAATGGACAAAAAGGGGGTAACGCTCACCCCTGCGCCCATGCTTAAATGCGCCACTGTACACAATACACTAGTTTAATATCTAAGCAGGTCAATGATGAAACAAAAATTCTACCTGCTAATTTCATGACCTTAAGAACCACATGGCAATTACTTACATTTCTGTTCTATTTTCACTGCATCTATAGCACCTGGAAACCAGATACACTGAGTAAGATAAATAAATGTGTGAAATTAAAATGAAACTAAATAATTCAAGGTTATATCTCAATAAAGAAAATGATACTCACACTCCACCAACTGAAATGAAAATTGTCCAACTCGGTTATATATTTCTGATAGATATTGTTGAAATAAATCCTGTAGGCTTAAACAATGGTGCTATAAAATGGATTAACACATGTTCCGGTATTTATTTGTAAATGTGGGTGATATTTGTAAGTATCTGAAAGGAAAAAACATCATCTTTCTAAATCTTTTGGAAATGCATTTCTATAGCTGTGAATATTTCCATTCCAGTTTCTGTTTGAGACAGATAATATAACCCAAGAAAATCACTATCTCATGCAGCTGAGAATACTTCAAGTATTTAAAAGCTTGAATTGTTCCACCTACAGTAAATTTCTTTTCCTAGGTGAATGACATATTTCAGATTTAACAAATTAATCTGTGAAAAAAGCATATTCTGATAAAAAGGTGTTGGTTATAGTGACCTTTCAAGAGATGGTGAGGGCAGGCGCTTGACAGGATGCCATCTGCTGACACTGTAGTTCTACCGGGAAACTTGGGATGATGGATACACCTGGAGGAATGGGTTTGGGAAGAACAGCTTTTCTGATGTACAACTGAAGAATGCGTTTACTGCTAATCAAGAGTTGCCTGTAATGAACACACTCAAAAACAATGCTCATCATAAGTGCATTTGGTTCCACAGCAATTTGGGCCAAAGGTCAATTACCAACTATAGCAATGTCTTTAAACCTAAGGCTGTATATACTGGACATTCAGGTTAAGAGAAGAGCTGACCTTTCAAATCATCACTGCAATTGTTGGTTAGTTTGGCCAAAACAGTTGTAACTGTGTGTGGACATGCCCGAGAAAGAAACATGTAGTGAAGGCTTCCTCTGAATGCCAATCAGAGATGTTATATGATTACAGGATCATAGGAAATACAAGGTAAGTAAGTCATGAAATCATATACAGTTTGCCAAATACCACCCTCAAGATCCTCATCCCACTTCACACAGGATGCCAGATATAGACCTCCACACAGAAGTCTATAACAGGCAGGGTATGGGGATAGGGCTTCTAGTCTGTAATGGTAACTAATAGATTTTAGACCGAAAATATTCTCCATCAGGAACCTTTGACATTTTTCTAGCTGCATGATATATCTTGCTAAGTACATGTAGAAAAAGGCATTGTACTCAATAATTGGTTTAATTAGGACAGAGTACAGAGAGAAAATAACATCCTGGTGCAGAATAATTTCAGATACTTCTGGAAAATTATCTCCCATATAATGGCAGAAGTGGAAGGTTTCAGGTCTAAATAGTCTCTGGGCAGGACTTCAGTAGTCAAAGTAGTTACAGCTGTTGCAAAGCTGTGCAAAAAAGTGGTGAGTGCATATCATGGTTATAACTCTAGCACCTGCTGCTGATGCCAGCGATGACAAAAACTGAAAGCAGTAGTTGTAGCAGTCATTAAACAAGAGGACCAGAAATGGGAAGAGTTTGGCATGACTATGGAAGATGACTTTTTGGAGGGCCTGAAGTGGTTCTTGCAAAGTGTCTAGCAACTCAAGAGGAAATGTCGAACAGTACTGTTCTCACAAAGAGTGGAGAAATATTGGCCTGACTGGGGGACAATGTTAAATGGTAGAAGTAGTAAACGGAAGAACTTCTAAATCCAGTAAACATGACCCCACCCCGTTGAAAAGGGAGTGCTAGAAACATGTGGTGTGGATTCTGCCCTTTCTGAGGATGAATTGATGTCATTGTAGTAGTTAGTTCCACCTTGATAAGACATCTGGAATCTGGTAAAAAATGCTGAAGGTAATAAATGTTGGGGTGTTGTGGTTAATATACCTTTTTCAGTGTATTATGTAAGGCAAGGACCTTTCTTTTGCGTTAGTAAACTGCAGTAGTGGTGGCCTCATTTTCAAAAATTGCTGGTTTCCACATACAGCAAGATCATTCCCCTCTTCCTTGCTTGGAAAGGCTTTGTTATGTGCTCGTCCAACAGCTGATCTCCCTGATTCAGGAAGACCAGTGATGATTCTAGCCTTGCCAGAAGAAGGATCACTATAGCCAACATTTTTTAACAGAATTTACTATTCTTACCAGATACATTTGTAAAAGTTTATATATTTCATGCATCCATCAAAATAACAAAAAACTCACCTGGCAGGGTTCTGCATGATTTCAACTATTGCACTATTCCCAGCCACATGAGAAGAGACCATTTCTTGTGATATTCTACTGTCTTTGTCAGTCAAAAACAAGAATGATAATAATTGCAATTATTGAAATGCATCCAGTAAGAGTTAGAAACATCTCATTTTCCCTTACAGGTACTATCAAATATCACCCTTAAATATGAATATTAGCCTATGTTTCTATCCATTTTATAGCATATCTGTTTAGGTCTATAGGATTTATTGTGATATATCATGAAAGCTTTTGCTAGAAGATCAATTCTTTGCCCTTCAACAGATATAGAGGGGAGTCATGAGAGCCTGCCTATGTTGTCAACGAGTACTTTGTTGCCACCCTGGAGAAAACAAATAACCATACCCAGGAATGAATGTTTGGGGTGGTACTACAGTAGTATGAGCTTCTAGACCCAGCCCTCCTTGCCATTCAGTCCCTGAATTTTCAGAGAAAAATAATCTCAGAATTTAATAAAACAAAACCAAGATGCATACAAAACTTTGCCAAAAATGTGTCTTGTCTCTATCCTATCTTTGTCTTTCATAGACAAGCTATCAAGGCACAGCTAATGTTTGGAGTGTTTTCAGTTTGAGGTTATGTGGTTGCATCTTTGCTGTTTGCAGACAAATGTTCTGCTCTTGTCCTCAAATGATTATGATCACCAACATGCACTGTATTTCTTCATTTTTGTATTTGAACTAGGCAGGATGAAAATCATGACTTCCAACTCAAATGTTATGCAGCTGTCCTAGAAAACTGTGGATTGCTCTGTAGATAAGAAGGTAACACTTCCTTGGATGAAGGATTTCAAGTATCTTGGGATCATGTTTGCAAGCGAAAGTCAAAGGAATTGGGAAATATCCAGTAGGTGGTGAATGACAGCAGTAATATAGGCATAGTACTGGATTACAGTGGTACGGTAAAGATTAAGTATTTTAATAAAGATCTCAGTTTGCATGTCATTCTATATCCCATCCTCATCAATAGTCAGAAGGTTTGGTGCTGTACAAAAGTGTGACATCATTAATGCAAGCAGAGAGAATCACCATCCTTTGAAGGGATCCAGTGCTCATTTTCCATGACAGACTAAGGTGCTTAGTGATTTGGAAGGATAACATGGAAGAACCAGTTCTCCTCCAAGCTGTGAGAAACCAGCTAAAGTAGATTGGGCTCCTTCTACAAGGTCATTGTCTCTGTAACTTCTACTATGGCAAGGCTGCAGGAATAGATAAGTACTTACTTTTGTACTGAATTATGTCAGTTAATACATCACAGTCTGTCAGCTCAAGAGTTACAGTAGAAAATGTTTAAGTTAGTCAGTCAGGGTCAGTGACTCATCAGATAGCAGGGTCCCCTTTGCTACTGGAAGATCAGATGGCCATGGATTCTATTCCCCCAGCAGGTGCTTGGCTTCATATTTCATTACTCACACTTCAGTACAGTACAATATAAGGGATACAGTATAAGGGAGTTTCTGTACTCTTGATAGCACTGTTCTTTGGAGGAGATATTAAATTAAGGTCCCATCTGCATGAGTATTGATTTAATGAAGGGTCTATATAAGAACAGCGAACTTTCAAAATTTCGAGTGTTCTAATATCGATCTGTTTTCAGCTAACGCTGAAAATATAGAAGAAACAGAAAACCGAATTTTTTCCTAGGGAAAGAATTTGGTTGTCCGTTTCTGTTGCTTTGATATTTTCAGCGCTGTGGTGGAAAGTTACGGGTCGGGTTCAGGTAAGTGTGCGATTGTGTGGACATGAGTGTTAGGGCGGGGTAGGTGAGTTAGGGTTAGGGCGTGGGTCAGGTAAGTGTGCGATAGTGTGGACGTGAGGGTTATGGCGGGGTAGGTGAGTTAGGGTTAGGACACGGGTCAGGTGACTGTGGGATAGTGACGGACCTTAGGGTTAGGGTTTGGGTTAAGGTAAGTGGATAGTTAGTGGTGTATGCATAGTTTAGTGTAGGGTTAGGTGTAAGAGTTTAGGTGTATGTGTGTGGATTGCTGTTTGTTTGGTGTGCTTGTGCTGTGTGTATGTGTTTTGGAACAGCATTTTTTTTCCCTAGGAAAAAATTTGCTGTTCTGTATGTTCGATGTTTTAAATTTTTGATTAATAGGGTTTGATATTAGAACAAAATTTTGAAAGTTCGCTGTTCTAATATAGACCCTTTAATGAATTTTATTTCAACAGCTATCAAAGTAGCAACATGAAATAATAACTTTATTACAGATTTCTTCATAATAGAGGTAATGTCAGAGTACATTTCTTCAGTATTCTATAACTTATCATAGATAGTTTTGCATCTCATTTTCCACATTTTCCAAAATATAAACGCCTAATACAATACGAAATCACGAGAATAAACTTTACCCACCTTAATCTAATAAAGCAACAAATCGGTAGATAAATTTATAGCCATAGCTTCATAGCTATCTCATAAAATACCCTGGGGAAATCCCCACACTTGAAAAAAATTCTTCAGCCAAAACAAAAAAAAAATGGTTTTCTCCTTTGCTACTGCGACTGTAACAAGTTGCCAACCATGCTAAAGCTACTAGCATACAGACTCACCATTAAGTGCTTCAGCACTTCAGAGCACCCATAAATACAGTACACTCGCCTTGCATTAAGTGCTTCAGGACTTCAGAGCACCGATAAATGCAGTACACTCACCTCGCATTAAGTGCTTCAGCACTTCAGAGCACCCATAAATGCAGTACACTCACCTCACATTAAGTGCTTTAGGACTTCAGAGCACCCATAAATGCTGTACACTCACCTCGCATTAAGGGCTTCAGCACTTCAGAGCACCCATAAATGCAGTACACTCACTTTGCATTAAGTGCTACAGCACTTCAGAGCACCCATAAATGCAGTACACTCACCTCGCATTAAGTGCTTCAGCACTTCAGAGCACCCATAAATGCAGTACACTCACCTCACATTAAGTGCTTCAGCACTTCAGAGCACCCATAAATGCAGGACACTCACCTCGCATTAAGTGCTTCAGCCCTTCAGAGCACACACAAATGCTGTACACTCACCTCGCATTAAGTGCTTCAGCACTTCAGAGCACCCATAAATGCAGTACACTCACCTCAAATTCAGTGCTTCAGCACTTCAGTGCAGCCATAAATGCAGAACATTCACCTCACATTAAGTGCTTCAGCATTTCAGAGCACCCATAAAGGCAGTACACTCACCTTGCATTAAGTGCTTCAGCACTTCAGAGCACCCATAAATGCAGTAAACTCATCTTGCATTAAGTGCTTCAGCACTTCAGAGCACCCATAAATGCAGTACAATCACCTCGCTTTAAGTGCTTCAGCACTTTAGAGCAACCATAAATGCAGTACACTCACTTTGCATTAAGTGCTTCAGCACTTCAGAGCACTTCAGAGCACCCATAAATGAGTAAACTCACCTCGCATTAAGTGTTTCAGCACTTCAGAGTACCCATAAATGCAGTACACTCACCTCGCATTAAGTGCTTCGGCACTTTAGAGCACCCATAAATGCAGTACACTCACCTCGCATTAAGTGCATCAGGACTTCAGAGCACCCATAAATGCAGTACACTCACCTTGCATTAAGTGCTTCAGTACTTCAAAGCACCCATTAATGCAGTACACTCACCTCGAATTAAGTGCTTCAGCACTTCAGAGCACCTGTAAATGCAGTACACTCACCTTGCATTAAGTGCTTCAGCACTTTAGAGCAACCATAAATGCAGTAGTACATTCACCTCATATTAAGTGCTTCAGCACTTCAG
Source organism: Protopterus annectens (assembly GCF_019279795.1). NCBI lineage: Eukaryota > Metazoa > Chordata > Ceratodontiformes > Protopteridae > Protopterus > Protopterus annectens. The sequence goes on along the minus strand of NC_056737.1, from coordinate 860,108,600 downwards.
AGCACCCATAAATGCAGTACACTCACCTCACATTAAGTGCTTCAGCACTTCAGAGCACGCACAAATGCAGTACACTCACCTCGCATTAAGTGCTTCAGCACTTTAGAGCAACCATAAATGCAGTAGTACATTCACCTCATATTAAGTGCTTCAGCACTTCACAGCACCCATAAATGCAGTACACTCACCTTGCATTAAGTGCTTCAGCACTTCAGAGCACCCATAAATGCAGTACACTCACCTCACATTAAGTGCTTCAGCACTTAAGAGCACCCACAAATGCAGTACACTCACCTCGCATTAAGTGCTTCAGCACTTCAGAGCATGCACAAATGCAGTACACTCACCTCGCATTAAGAGCTTCAGCACTTCAGAGCACCCATAAATGAAGTACACTAACCTCTCATTCAGTGCTTCCGCACTTCAGAGCAGCCATAAATGCAGTACATTCACCTCACATTAAGTGCTTCAGCATTTCAGAGCACCCATAAAGGCAGTACACTCACCTTGCATTAAGTGCTTCAACACTTCGGAGCACCCATAAATGCAGTAAACTCACCTCGCATTAAGTGCTTCAGCACTTCAGAGCACCCATAAATGCAGTACACTCACCTCGCTTTAAGTGCTTCGGCACTTCAGAGCACCCATAAATGTAGTACACTCACCTCGCATTAAGTTCTACAGCACTTCAGAGCACCCATAAATGCAGTACACTCACCTCACATTAAGTTCTTCAGCACTTTGGAGCACCCATAAATGCAGTACACTCACCTCGCATTAAGTGCTTCAGCATTTCAGTGCACCTATAAATGCAGTACACTCGCCTTGCATTAAGTGCTTCAGCACTTCAGAGCACCCATAAATGCAATACACTCACCTCGCATTAAGTGCTTCAGAGCACCCATAAATGCAGTACACTCACCTCACATTAAGTGCTTCAGCACTTCAGAGCACTCTTAAATGCTGTACACTCACCTCGCATTAAGTGCTTCAGCACTTCAGAGCACCCATAAATGCAGTACACTCACCTCGCATTAAGTGCTTCAGCACTTCAGAGCACCCATAAATGCAGTACACACACCTCACATTAAGTGCTTCAGCACTTCAGAGCACCCATAAATGCAGTACACTCACCTCACATTCAGTGCTTCAGCACTTCAGAGCAGCCATAAATGCAGTACACTCACCTCACATTAAGTGCTTCAGCATTTCAGAGCACCCATAAATGCAGTGCACTCATCTCGCATTAAGTGCTTCAGCACTTCAGAGCACCCACAAATGCAGTACACTTGCCTCGCATTAAGTGCTTCAGCACTTCAGAGCACCTATAAATGCAGTACACTCACCTCGCATTGTACTTCATCACTTCAGAGCACCCATAAATGCTGTACACTCACCTCGCATTAAGTGCTTTAGCACTTCAGAGCACCCATAAATGCTGTACACTCACTTTGCATTAAGTGCTTCAGCACTTCAGAGCACCCATAAATGCAGTACACTCACCTTGCATTAAGTGCTTCAGCACTTCAGAGCACTCATAAATGTAGTACACTCACCTTGCATTAAGTGCTACAGCACTTCAGAGCACCCATAAATGCAGTACACTCACCTCACATTAAGTGCTTTAGCACTTCAGAGCACCCATAAATGCAGTACACTCACCTCACATTAAGTGCTTCAGCACTTCAGAGCACCCATAAATGCAATACACTCACCTCGCATTAAGTGCTTCAGCACTTCAGAGCACGCATAAATGCTGTACACTCACCTCACATTAAGTGCTTCAGCACTTCAGAGCACCCATAAATGCTGTACACTCACCTTGCATTAAGTGCTTCAGCACTTCAGAGCAGCCATAAATGCAGTACACTCACCTCACATTAAGTGCTTCAGCTTTTCAGAGCACCCATAAAGGCAGTACACTCACCTCGCATTAAGTGCTTCAGAACTTCAGAGCACCCATAAATGCAGTACACTCACCTCGTATTAAGTGCTTCAGTATTTCATTGCACCCATAAATGCAGTACACTCGCCTTGCATTAAGTGCTTCAGCACTTCAGAGCACCCATAAATGCAGTACACTTGCCTCGCATTAAGTGCTTCAGCACTTCAGATCACACATAAATGCAGTACACTTGCCTCACATTAAGTGCTTCAGCACTTCAGAGCACCCATAAATGCAGTACCCTCACTTTGCATTAAGTGCTTCAGCACTTCAGAGCACCCATAAATGCAGTACACTCACCTCGTGTTAAGTGCTTCAGCACTTCAGAGCACCCATAAATGCAGTACACTCTCCTCACATTAAGTGCTTCAGCACCTCAGAGCACTCATAAATGCAGTACACTCACTTCGCATTAATGCTTCAGCACTTCAGATCACCCATAAATGCAATACACTCACCTCACATTAAGTGCTTCAGCACTTCAGAGCACCCATAAATGCTGTACACTCACCTCGCATTAAGTGCTTCAGCACTTCAGAGCAGCCATAAATGCAGTACACTCACCTCACATTAAGTGCTTCAGCTTTTCAGAGTACCCATAAAGGCAGTACACTCACCTCGCATTAAGTGCTTTAGAACTTCAGAGCACCCATAAATGCAGTACACTCACCTCGTATTAAGTGCTTCAGTATTTCATTGCATCCATAAATGCAGTACACTCGCCTTGCATTAAGTGCTTCAGCACTTCAGAGCACCCATAAATGCAGTACACTTGCCTCGCATTAAGTGCTTCAGCACTTCAGATAACACATAAATGCAGTACACTCGCCTCACATTAAGTGCTTCAGCACTTCAGAGCACCCATAAATGCAGTACCCTCACTTTGCATTAAGTGCTTCAGCACTTCAGAGCACCCATAAATGCAGTACACTCACCTCGCGTTAAGTGCTTCAGCACTTCAGAGCACCCGTAAATGTAGTACACTCACCTCGCAGTAAGTGCTACAGCACTTCAGAGCACCCATAAATGCAGTACACTCACCTCACATTAAGTGCTTCAGCACTTCAGAGCACCCATAAATGCAGTACACTCTCCTCACATTAAGTGCTTTAGCACTTCAGAGCACCCATAAATGCAGTACACTCACCTCGCATTAAGTGCTTCAGCACTTCAGAGCACACATAAATGCAGTACACTCACCTCACATTAAGTGCTTCAGCACTTCAGAGCACCCATAAATGCAGTACACTCGCCTTGCATTAAGTGCTTCAGCACTTCAGAGCACCCATAAATGCAGTACACTCACCTTACATTGAGTGCTTCAGCACTTCAGAGCACACATAAATGCTGTACGCTCACCTCACATTAAGTTCTTCAGCACTTCAGAGCACCCGTAAATGCAGTACACTCACCTCGCATTAAGTGCTTCAGCATTTCAGTGCACCCATAAATGCAATACACTCGCCTTGTATTAAGTGCTTCAGCTCAGCATTCGTTTATCAGTGCTGATGGTGCTCAATGCTGATGCTCTTCTCTTGCACCATACGTACCTGTCTGGGCATCCACCCCTTTCACCCCACCCTAGTTACAGCTCCAGATTAATTATCTGTCTGCAATAAAGAGAACTTTCATCTACAAAAACGTACCCATTAGTTTTAGAGTTCCACAGAACCTTACTCTTAAATTATAGCTTTTATATAACCATTTAACTTTGACCATAAACTTTAATGTGCTAACCTCAAAAATATATTTCATGCAAATATGTTTTTGACAAACCTGCATTCTTTTTCAAATATGCACTAACAATGATTTTCCAAAACTTCCCATCCTGGCTCGAAAAAAACAAATTTACATAACACTTGTTGTATCCACTTTAACTTCCCTGTTGAAAGTAAGTAAATTGATATTTTCCATTTTCTGACTTTTTAAAGAAATTAAACATTTATGTATCTTATTAAATATTTTTGGGAAAAAAAAATCACCATTTTGCCATCATTCCATTAATTCTCCATAATGTTCGTCTAAGCATAGCTGAAAAATATTATTCCCTTACAAATGCATTTAAGAAAATGGCATAATGATGTATAGCTGTATTTAGCATTTTTCTCATCCTGATATAACATTTATATTTTTATGGGGTTTAATTTATAGCTCCATATTACAGGAAAAAAAAATAACTCCATCATAGCTGCTTATAGTTTTTCAGAAAGGAACCATGTCCTTTCTAGAAACATACCTAATGGGGAAAAAAATGTAATGTTTAATAACATACTTTTCTCCATATGACATAGGAAACATTCTCCACTTTTAAATATAGTATGCATCTTAAACAAAAGACATTTTCACTATTTTTAACTACTGTTATATTACCAAAACCAATTCCTAAAATTCAAAAAAAATTGTGGGAATAGAAAGGCACTCCTTAAATATCATCATATCTATCTTCTTCTCTTTCACCTGGGCTGATTCTAAGTCCCAGCTTCCTGAGATAATCTGGAAGGATGTATTAATATCTCCTTGTTAATGAATATCAATCATAATTACAGAATTTATAATATGTGAAGCTGGAAAACATATAGGTAAAATCTGTCAAACATTCATCTGATGGCAATGAGTAGCATATTACATACTGGATTCCACAAAATATAACAGATTGCTTGATCAAGTAACTTGAACATCTAGACCACAATTTAAGGAGTTTTATGGATGTAGTTATCGTGTTAGAACAAAGGGTGATCTAAATTGTTTAGCAAAGCATGCTGACAGATGTCAATGTTGCAGTTTTAAATTTGATGTTCTGAAATCAAAAAGTTCTATCTTATAGGTTCGTAGGGAAGTACTATTCTAGCTGCCCTGGCAGGCAATTTCAAGCCTATTCAATTTCCCTGACAAAGTGGGCATAGAAGGATTGTTAGACTGGAGATAATATGTATGGCAGGTGAAATTAAATCCCTGTGTTATACCCAGATTAAATTATATAAGGTTTCTGTATTATTATTCCATAATTTAGTTTTAGTCTAATGTAACTTAAAACAATGATATCATCATTTCTGACTTCCTAGACTTTATAAATATGTTTAGACAGCATATAATTGCACAACCATCATTAACCAACTAGCTGATACAATCACAAAAAAAAAAGCAAAAATTTCAAATTTGGTTCTACCCAGGTAATTATATGAATCCACAGTTTTAATCATGGTGTGCTATATTAAATATCTACCCTTCAGTTGGGGTAACATAAATCTCATATGCTTACTTTTTGATGCATTTATCAACAAATTATTCTCCTGTATTTATTATCACATGATTTTGCTGTGCACATATAATTAATTTAGTTGAATTCCTTTGCAGATATGCCCTGTCTGTAACAGATGCCATGAATTTATCCATTTTCAAGTCATCTGCCTACAGTCTATAGAACAGCTTAGATGAGAAAAAAATAGAACAAAAAGATACAACCGAAACAATTATGGACAAAGAAAAGAACCCCAAGGCTACATGTCCAATTGCTGTATGATATCTGCCATGTCCTATTAGTAAGTTATACAGTTATCTGTCTTATCAAGATTACATTAATACCTAGTTGTTCTAATTTATTGATTACTCTTTATTTATTTATTTATCTATGACCCTATCAAAGACTGAAGATAATATTATATAATGTACATAACTGCACAATTTTTCATTTGCAGTTGTTATTATATTATTATAGGTTTTAATGTTACATGTAGTTATAAATATATTTTCTATATATGTATGCTGATATATATCTTCAAGTCTCAAACTTTCCAATTCTGACAATAATTTATTCAAAACAATCTTCTTAATCGTTTTAACACAAAATATGGGTTTATATGAATCTGGGTTTGTTGTATTCCCCTTCCCCTTAAATATGGGTGCATATCTCCAATCTTGAGAAATCGTACCATATGTAAATGACCTAGAGAATAACAGCTATAATGGTACTGTGAATTCATGCTAAAGTGTTCTTGGGTCATTATTATTAGTTCTGTCTGCTATCTGTGGTTTGTTTGGGTCCAGTTTGCATTGTGCATTTTCAATATAATCTAATTTAATTTCAGTATCTAGCATCAACTTGATGTTACTAGCACAAATTATTTCCCCTTTTGTGGAGTCGAACTGTTTTGCATAAGACTTTGCAAATATCTAATCTGCTGTTTGAGAATAAATTTTAAATCTATGCATAGTTTATTGATATGCATGTCTTTGCTACTACCACAGCTTGATAGATATGAAAAAAATTCTATTATGCTCAATATTTTATATACATTTTCTTCAAATACTTCCTGTTCTTATCTCGTATTATGTTTAATTTGTCTGTCAAATTTGTTTATTTCAGTTTTGAAAGTTATAATCCAACCTGGTTTCAGCTTCTTATATTTTTCTCATTTTAATTAAATATCTTACTCTTATGGAATCCTCCTGACCTTGTGTGCATAGATCCTGATAGTAAACATTTTTTTATTTTGTACATTCAAACAATTTACCTTTAAAAATTGTCACATTCCTTTTGCCATCCTTCCTCTGAATGCACCACTGCAATATGATTTAAATAGTAAGTGTTTTGCTTTAATATAGCCTGTTATTAATCTTCTTTGTACTGGTTTAAATTTCATTTTAGCAGAATTATCTAGCAGCAGTTTTACCTTTATAACCCCATAAACACTGTACATCAAACATTATAAAACTTGATGTGAAGTAGCAATGAACTCCTTAGAACACAATCAATATCCAATCTGTTTCTGGAAAATTTAAAACACGCAGCTACTATTATTTTTACTTTTGTGTTTCATGCAAGAAATCTATTAATTCCCCTAAGTCATCAGCACTTGACATTGGTGGTTTGCATAATCCAAGATTTGTAATCTGTTCCATGGTTGTGTTTATTTTCACAGTAACATGATTTACAGTATTGATGTTATCATCAAAGATGTAATAATCACAGGACTTAAAACAATCTTTAATCTATATCATAAAATCACTACCTGAATTTTGTTAGAAAGTCTGTTACAGGAAAAAAATATTTATACCATGACAGAACTGATTTCCAATCATTGCTCTTTAACCATATTTCACAAACAATATCAACATCAACCTTATGTGAATGCAGAAAAATTTCCAATTAAAAAAATAACTTTCTTACCAATCTTCCTAACATTAACAAGCATCACAGAAAAATCACATTTTTAAATATTAATCTTAAATTTCTAATCTGGCAAAAATCCTGTCTTGTAATATACTTACTGCAAAAAATCCCTTCTTTTGTCTTAACAATGAGATTCTATCCTGTGTAAAAACACATATGCCTAAAATTATGCCTATAGGTTCTACACATTCCCACTTTTTAAACTGTGCCTTTTTGTGTAGGTTTTTGGACAAAAAAGGATAGCCAGCAACTGTAAGCTCTGTAATTAATTTAATAAAACATAAAGCACAAGAGAAAACAGACAATTTTCGGCTCAGGAGTTAACCTAGCCTTCATCAGTGTAACAAATACAAAGCATCTTGTGACCATATACAATATCCTTAATTAATATTGAAATGTTATTGGTGACCTCATAAATATTCATTCAAACCTGGGCTGAATAGCACTCCTAGTTTGACAATCCACTTCTTTTCCATGATATTCAGTTTTGTATGCCAACCAGTTTTATGATTTCTATCACCTGTTATCCCATCTATGACTGTAAAATGAAAAGTTGCTGTGGTATGTTGTAGGGGATGTTTAGATAAAGCATTACTCATTTTTTTATGTCTGACATCACAGAGATGTTCAGAGATACGTAACCTGAGGGGTCTAGATGTTTGTCCAATATAAAATGCGTGGCAACTGCATGTAGCTAGGTATATGACCCAGTCTGTACTGCAATTTGCAAAAAAATTAAGATCAAATACCATACTACAATTATTACTGGAAAAAAAATTTGTTTTCAACACTCGGATACAATTGCTGCAGTGTCCACAAGGCATGCAACCAATTGACTTCTCCCTGGAGATGGTAGTCTGAATGTTGTCATGATAAATGGATGGATGTTGGTGTTTAAAGTGGCTGAAATGAGACCCCCAAATTTTCCATTTCCTGAAAGAAAACTGGCATGTTACACCTAAATGTTGTGACAAAAAAATTGTCCATCAATAATATATTCCAATGTCTTTTAACAACCTCTATTAACTTGTTGGCATTCCTACCATATGTAGTGGTAAAACATAACTTGTTGATTGTAGATTGTGGTTTCTGTTTATATTTGAGAAGGTCCTTCCTATCAATATTGGCAGCATAGTTGCTTGCTGTATAAACATGGCCCATACTGTATCCCCTTTCTTGAAACCTATGGACTAAATCATTGCAAAAATATTCAAAAGAATTATCATTTGAACAGATGCATCTCATCCTAATGAATTGTGACTTGGGAATGTTTTTTGTGATGTGGGCTGGATGAAAGCTGGATGCGTGGAGTGGAGTGTTATATTCTGGGTATTTACGAAATACTTGTGTGTGTAAAGTATTATCATCATTCCTGGATATAAGTACATCCAAGTAAGTGATTCTATCTGGATGGTAAGTGATAGTAAACTGTAAACCCCACTTATTTTCATTGAGATACCCTATAAATTCCATAAGGTATTCCACATCAGACCTCCACACCATCCAGCAATCATCCAGATATCTACGCCATATATCAATTTCCCCCAAGTAGATATTATGTGAAGTATCATAAATGATGCGTTCTTCTATGTAAGCCATGTACAAATCCGCATATATAGGGGCAAATGATGCACCCATTGCAGTGCCACGCACTTGTAAATAGCATTGGTTACCATAAAAGAAAACATTCTTCGTGAGAGCATGTTCCGCCAAAATGATGAGGAAAGTATTGAAGCCAGGTGTATATAGACTGGATGTTTGTAGCTAATATTCAATAAAATCCAGCCTGCCCAAAGTAGCATGTTCGTATACAGTGAGCAAACATCTAATGTGCACAACAACCAACGATCCTCAATTTGCATATCACGTATTATATCAAGAAACTCTGTAGTGTCTAGAATTCTGGATCTGACCCATCTAAGTAATGGTTTAAGATATTGTGTCAGGAATTGTGATATTGGTTCAGTTAGGGACCCATTGCCAGCCACAATTGGTCTACCTGGAGGATTGTGAAGATCTTTGTGAATCTTCGGTAAAAAATATATATATTGACTGTTTGGATCTGGAACAGTAAGATGGTATTTAATTTGTTCCGTAATGATGCCATTTTGTAATGCTGATTCCTAAAATTTGTCTAGTTGTTGTTTAAACATAATATATGGATCAAGAGGCATTTCAGTATAATATCTGCCATCATTTAGTTGTCTTCGAGCTTCAGCACCATATTGTGACCAATTCATGACAACCACAGCACCACCTTTGTCCACCAAAATAATTACCAAATTCTTATTATTGGTAAGTTCTTGCAAAGCCAACATATTAGACTGTGAGAGATTATTGCATCTTGCATGAGTTACATTTGAATTAAAATGCAGATCTTTGTGTACACTATTTTGAAAGAGACTCACACAATGGTGCATCAGTGGAACAAAGGTGTATTTGTGGTATTTAAATGAGTCCCCAGTTGAATAATCATTGGTATTGTCAGGGAAATGCACTTTAAGATTGAACAATCTGCAAAATGCTATAACAACTTGTGCCAATACAGCTTCTTGAACAAACAAAAAAACAGGTATAAAAGAAAGGTCTTTATTTAACAATGCAGTTTGTGAATCAGACAATATTACATCAGAAATGTTTAATACATTTGTTTTGGAACAACTGTTTACTTGTTCGTCAGAAGTTCCATCAAACCCTCCATGTTTTTGATGTTTACAATGTTTTCTGCCTGCCCTCTTATAAGGCCTAAAGGGACCATACTATTGTTACGTTTGGGGGTTGGAGAATCAGAGGTCTGTTGTGTATCTAGATCTGTGAAAACTAAAATTAACTTAGGAAGTTAAAACCAACAAAACGAACCAAAAGGAATGAGTTCAACAAAACACAGAAGCCGAAGTAGAATCCACAGGTAGTTTTACTGCAAACTTGTTAGCGCTTTCGTGTAGTAATATACAAACACTTCTTCAGACAAGTTGTAACATTTACACCCACAGTATAAATATACATCATTATTAACACCTTTATTTAATTAAAATAAATCAGTTGAATCAATTATTCAATTACTTATTTTCTACCCTAGTTAAAACCAAATACCATATTCAGAATGCAATTTAAAAACAAATATTGTAAGTTAAGTTAAAAACCTAAATCAGTTTAAATTCATTAATACTTGAATGTATGTTTTGGTTACTAAGAATTATATTTACATTTTCTAACCACTACAAGTTCAAAACAATTTAATTGCTTTATTATTTAATGTTTATATTGATAAATGTTGTCCCAACCAACATATACTACTAACATAAAATTATTGTTTATGAAAAATTAATTATTTGCTAAGAATGTGTTATCTTATAAGGGCTTTTTGCTTCAATAAACATTTGATTGAACATGTTTCGTTAATCCCGGGGTGGATGTATGCATTTGTTTTTAGTTGCCACAGCAACTCACATTCTTCTAGTTTTAAATGCCAAGGTCCACCCCTGGGATTTATTCTTATTTTCTGCACCACATTAAACAAGAAACTATGATTACTATTTTCTGAAATGTGTTTTGCAAGGGCATTGGACATAATTCCCTTAGAGATGGCGTACATGTGTTCGTAAATGCGTTGTTTTAAATGTCTTTCGGTTTTTCTGAAATAAAACGCAGAACAGGTTGTGCATGTGGCAAGGTATACCACCCCTTGACTAAGACAATTACATTTCTCATTGATATAATATTTTACACCTCTAATAGAAAATGTTGATCCAGTTTTAATATATTTACAATAACCACAATGGCCGCACTTGAACATGCCTTTATTAACTTTGTATGTTCTAGGGGGAACTTCAAACATTGTTTTCAAGGATGGTGCCTTTCGAAAAATAACTATAGGTTTCTGTCCTATGTTAATGTTAGGGCTTAGTCCTTGTTTTAACAATTCCCAATTGTTGTTTAGAATGCGTCTAAATTCAACACTTAACTCGTTGAACTGTGTGGAAAAACTAGTGTTAAAGTTTTTCTGTTCTTCTTGAGTGTTTGTAGAGATGTCAACGACAGCAGTCTCTACTATACTTAGTAATGGACTGCTGCTGTCATCTGTTTTTAAGATAGCTCCTAATGACCCAGTCCATCTCTTCCTTGTGACTTCACGAATAACTGAGTTTACTAGTTTACGGGGATACCCTCTATTCAAAAACATAGTGGCCAAGAAGTCACATTCTTCTACAAAAGAATTTTCCTCTGAACACATTCTAGATGCACGTACCACTTGGCTCTAAACTACTCCTTTCTTCTGAAAGAAGGGTGAGAGCGAAAGACATTTAAAACAACGCATTTACGAACACATGTACGCCATCTCTAAGGGAATTATGTCCAATGCCCTTGCAAAACACATTTCAGAAAATAGTAATCATAGTTTCTTGTTTAATGTGGTGCAGAAAATAAGAATAAATCCCAGGGGTGGACCTTGGCATTTAAAACTAGAAGAATGTGAGTTGCTGTGGCAACTAAAAACAAATGCATACATCCACCCCGGGATTAATGAAACATGTTCAATCAAATGTTTATTGAAGCAAAAAGCCCTTATAAGATAACACATTCTTAGCAAATAATTAATTTTTCATAAACAATAATTTTATGTTAGTAGTATATGTTGGTTGGGACAACATTTATCAATATAAACATTAAATAATAAAGCAATTAAATTGTTTTGAACTTGTAGTGGTTAGAAAATGTAAATATAATTCTTAGTAACCAAAACATACATTCAAGTATTAATGAATTTAAACTGATTTAGGTTTTTAACTTAACTTACAATATTTGTTTTTAAATTGCATTCTGAATATGGTATTTGGTTTTAACTAGGGTAGAAAATAAGTAATTGAATAATTGATTCAACTGATTTATTTTAATTAAATAAAGGTGTTAATAATGATGTATATTTATACTGTGGGTGTAAATGTTACAACTTGTCTGAAGAAGTGTTTGTATATTACTACACGAAAGCGCTAACAAGTTTGCAGTAAAACTACCTGTGGATTCTACTTCGGCTTCTGTGTTTTGTTGAACTCATTCCTTTTGGTTCGTATCTAGATCTGTACCAGATGATGAATCACCCACAGATGAGTCTGTATAAGTGTTGTGTTTCCTAAGAATGGACTTGGGATGGTTATGTTTCGTGGTTGTATTATTTTTATTACTCCCCCTTCAAATCTAACATGTCTAATATAATTAAAGGGAGCCCTTTGTCATAATCCATTTGATCTCTTTGAAACGTCTTGAGTTTCCTGTCTCTAAGCTGTGCTTCAAAAGTTAGTAAATCCAAACTCAGCTTGGTCAATTGTGTGGAATGAAAAGGTTGACCAATATATTGATTACTATCTTCACATAATTGACTAACTGTATTTATTTGTTGATCAATGACCCTTTCATAATATCTGGCAAGCATTTCCACAAATCCCATTGAACATTTTTGTTGTATGGCAGACCATTCATTTGTTAACTGATCATCCATATCACTGACCAATGGCTGGATTTTTACCCTGAGCCCTCTGGGAGTTATACCTTTGGCCATGTACGCTTTAAATAATTTAAGATGCCAAACATTGGATCTTAAGGCTTTCATGGTTTTATTAAGTTGTTGAAACAATCCATCACAGCGAAATTGTGGATACTCAATAGTATTTGAACTATTGTCATTATTGAGATCTGCAATACCAAATATACCTAGATCCTCCTTGTCAGAAGAAAGACCAGCCAAAATACTTGTTAGAGCCATTGTACAAAAGGTTAATACAGAATATAAAAAGACTAGTAATAAAGAACAACAAATACTGGAATTGTAAAAAGAAATAACCGCAGGTAAATATCATAAATGACAACTTCAGCGAAGATGATCAATTTTATATATATATATATATATATATATATATATATATATATATATATATACATACATACATACATCCAGAAAAGGAAAATCCCTCCAGAAGAAAAAAATTCACCCACCTACATATACATACACAGTAATAATATAAAAAGAAAAAACAAGCCTAATATTATAAACAATCACCAAAGATAGATGCAGTGCCACATCTGAAGGACCTAATTTGCACCTTACTAGAAACAATCCAATCACTAATCTGGACAATAATGGCTCCTGCTAGATTTAAATCAACAATATATTTAAAGTAAACCACTTGGGTATTTGTCTGCAATCATTTCGGCCTGTCCTGAAAGAAACCTACAGATCTAATAGCAGTGCCACGTCCAAAAAAAAATCTTATATATAAAACTCCGTTGAGACAATATTTTACTAGGTCCAGACTATAATGGCCCCTGCATACAGATCGTTATTATCTAAATGACCAAATGACTAAAAGTAAAAAAAAATCACTAAGGATAAATCAAAATATAGGCCTGATACAACTTGTAAATGTATATATGGGTAGGATTATAAAGCCACAAGCATGAAGTGGAAAAATAATTATCCTGCAGTTAGAGCCTCATAATGACAGATCGCGTATTGTGCAGATTAATGATCTCTAATAATACTTAGTTTCTGTATTAACCAAAAGTACAGTGAATAAGCTCCCATTCAGGCCCCAAATATATATAAAAAATTAGAATACAAAGGGCCATCAAATTGATATACACAAGTGGCGTAAAAATAATCAGCGTTTCTCAAATAAAATCCCACTTGGAGCTTCCTAATTGGAAATGAATAATATGTGTTTGAAGCTAAACTCTTATATTAATCCCTGATATGGACACAGCCCTTGCACAAAATTAACTAAATAATGTCTAATAAATTGACCCAAGGGTCAATTTTGAACACCAGTTTGAAAAAATCTGGAAATAAATAATATGCATTAAACAGTATACAATTCTAGTCAATGTAATTCACAATAGAAGGTTGATTATGTCAAATGAAATAGTAATGGTTATTGGTCCAAAAATACCACTAAAAATATTCCTTGTTCAATGATACTGTACTCCCTTTCGTTCCGAAATCAAAAACAAACAAAATGTACAATTTCAATATTATACAAAGTCAACTTATAAATCCCAAACAATGTCCAAATGCACAACTAAATCTACTGTAGTCCCAAAATGGAATGATATTGGTAGTTCCAAATTCAGCCGACGGCTAATGATAAGAATTGCCTTCGCAAATTAGTTGGATTAGTGAACCCAGTTCCAATCAATGCATATCTTTTTTCTTGTTTCTTCACGCCAGAATTAAGTGCTTAAGATAGATCAACAATCATGAGTTGAAATGGCAGAACTAAAAAGACACCATAAAGTTATAGCATAAACATTCAACTATTATTAGCACTACAAAATAAAGCTTAATTCAATAAACAGTCAATATTTGAAATGCCAGGGACAAGAAAAATACCATTAGGTTGTAACATAGAGATGAGACTGAATTCCAATTGCAAAAAGAGCCCATTCGTACACTGAAAACCCCAAAGGTTATGTTATGTTGAAAATAAGTGGATTGTCAAACTAGGAGGGCTTTTCAGCCCAGGTTTGAATGAATATTTATGAGTTCACCAATAACATTTCAATATTAATTAAGGATATTGTATATATATATATATATATATATATATATATATATATATATATATATACATATATATATATATATATGGTCACAAGATGCTTTGTATTTGTTACACTGATGAAGGCTAGGTTAACTCCTGAGCCAAAACCGGTCCGTTTTCTCTTTTGCTTTATGTTTTATTAAATTAATTATACAGCTTACAGTTGCTGGCTATCCTTTTTTGTCTATTCATACAGTTTATAGCCATGCAATCACTTCCGTGCAGGGGATTTCTATTTTGTATGTAGGTTTTTATCCAAAATATTGTTTTTTCTCCCTGACCAGATTGTTCTTTCTATACGTGATTTCTGAAAAATACATTTGAGCATCTGTACAAGCTGTATTATCCAAGAGGGTTGTAAGTTCCCTTCTAACAGTCAGTGAGTCTTTAAAGATGAAATAATTTAAACCAATGTGAATAAATAACATCCATACTTCCTTTCATTAAGGCGTTCTAAGGCCCTACTCACATCCCATATTTTAGCTTCTGGCAAGCATTGCACTATTCAATGCTCATTATCCAACCTGCAAATGTGAGCATCAATTCCTTTAATAACCAAATCATCAATTATTAGTATATACGTGATGTGATGTGAAGAATCTTCTACTTCTAATTCAATAATGTTTCCACTTTCTATTGTCATAAAAGAATGAGCTTGATAATTATTAGTCATTAATCTCATTTTCACCACTTACTTCATTTGCAGTCATGCGATTCTCATCCAGCTGTCTTTGTACTTCCACAGCTTGATCCATGTTGTAAGCTTCAGTCTTTCTCCTTTTTTTCTTATACCAATTTTTTAATCCTTCTAAGTTCATTTAAATTTTTTTCCTTGCCTCCTTTTCTTCCTTCTCTGTTGGAAAATTGATGTAATTTTCTGTACAATAAATGTTTTTTAATTGAACAATGTTATCATTCCCTGTAATATGGGTATAACATAACAAAATAGTAGCTTTTTGTTTAATATATGTTCTGTGTATTATGCTTAATTTATTTTTCTTCCTAGTTATTTATGATAAGTTCTCATAGGTTCATACATTGGTACTTGGCTATTGGCTCTAGGGTCTATACAAGCCTAGCCATAACAATTCCCTGGCTATTTCTTCCCACACTATTTACTTCCCTGGACCCCTGTCTAGCAGGGCGACTGACGTGATCCCCGGGGTGAATTTCCTATCTCCCATCCAATCATCAAGGTTCCTTTTGAAGAGGGCCAAAGAGGCGCTCTGCTTGACATGTATGGGCAGTCTATTCCAGAGTCTGGGGAGTCTCTGGGTCAGGAACCTATCCCTCCAGCATGTTTTGTTTATTGTGATGGCAAGGTTTAGATCCCTGGAGCATGTGGCTCTGAGGGATTGGAATTTCTTTAAGTGTAGCATGTCCAACAGCTATGGGTTTGACATGGCCTTGTATGTTAAGCAGAGATCACCTCTGAGTTGATGATATGTGACAGAGTATAGCTGGAGTTTTTTAAGGCAGTCGGTGTGGGGCATCTGCTTTAGGCCTGTGATTCTTTTAGTGAGGTATTGCCTGGGGGAAGGAGGGAGGGTCGCAAGAAAGAAGGCGAGAGAAGACAACTAACATGGAACGTTATGGTAGGTACATAACTTCTTAATGTTAAGTTGTCAATCTCGCCTTCATTCTTGCTTGATGGGACCGCGTCCCTAGCACCTCTATCCTGGGTGGCTCAATGGAACAGACTCTTGAGGACTGTAGAGCCAAAACTGGCTCTGTCCCTGGAGGCCAAGTCCAATTTGTAATGGGAAACAAAAGTATGAGGAGTGGCCCAAGTGGCCGCTGCACAAATAGTATCTAAAGGAAGTCTAGCTTGAAAAGCTGTAGAAGTAGCTAAGCTTCTAGTTGAATGTGCTTTAGGTTTTGAGCACAGCTGTTTTCCCCTGAGCCGATAAATTTCAGAGATGACAGAAGAAAGCCATCTAGATAAGGTCACTTTTGAGACAGGAAGGCCTTTCTTGTTATCAGCATAGGAAACAAAGAGTTGATCGGATTTTCTAAATTGTTTAGTTCTGTCCAAATAATATCTGAGTTGGTGGTGGACATCAAGATAATGTAGTTTTTGTTCCGATCTGTTTGAATAGTTTGGAAAAAATACAGGGAGATCAATGGATTGATACAAATTAGTCTTTGAGGCGACCTTAGGCAAAAAGGTCGGATTAGTTCTCAATGAAATTCTGTCTTTGTGAAAGACCAAATAGGGGGGTCGAACCGATAGAGCATGAAGTTCAGACACCCTCCTGGCAGATGTAATCGCTACTAGGAATAAGGTTTTCCATGAAAGAAATTTCAGGGAGCAAGAAACAGCTGGCTCGAAGGGGGGAAGAATCAAGGATGTCAGCACTAAATTTAGATCCCATTGAGGAGGAGGATTCCTGACTGGAGGCTTCAGTAGGAAAATTCCTTTCAAGAAGGCTCTACAAAGCCTGTGGGACATAATATTGTGATCTGTGAACCCGACATGAAAGTTCGAGATAGCAGCCAATTGAACTCTAACTGTGGAATAAGAGGAGCCTGCATGAAAAATCTCCGCTAAGAAATCCAAAACTGCCTGAACTGGGGCAGTGAAGGGATCAATATTCTTGGCATTAGCCCAATAAGAGAAACGTTTCCATTTGCTTGTATAAATCCTCCTGGTAGAGGATTTTAAGGAAGCTACTAGAATGTCTCTAACGGGGTTAGAGATCAAAGGAAGCCTGGCTAAGGAAGGAAGTGGAGCAACCATGCTGTGAGGTTGAGAGAAGGGATAGACCGGTGCAGCTGACCGGATTGGTGAATCAGAAGATCTGGCACTGGGTCCAGATGCCACGGCTGCACCAAAAGGTGACGATGGAGGAATGGAAACCAAATTTGTCGAGGCCAATAAGGAGCAATGAGAATCATTTTGGCTCTGAAAACGGTTGCTTTCTGGATAACTTGAGGGATCAGGGGAAAAGGAGGAAAGGCATAAAGAAGTCCCTGGGGCCAATCCTGGGTCAGAGCATCTCTGGGGAAATGGCCTGGCAGAGGGAAGAGAGAGAGAAGAAGTCTGGGCATTTGCTGTTTTGGGGAGTAGCAAAAAGATCGCAACATGGGCGACCCCATTCCAGAAAAATCTCTTCCACTATAGATTGCTTGAGAGACCACTCGTGAGGCATGAGAATAGCTCTGCTCAATCTGTCCGCTAAAATGTTGGTTTTCCCAGGGATGTGCGTTGCTACCAGAAACCGATGAGAGGAGATCGCCCATTGCCAAAGTCTGAGCGCTTCTCGACACAAGGGGTAGGACTTGGTTCCGCCCTGTTTGTTGATATACCAAACTACAGACATGTTGTCTGTGTGGACTGCAATTGTCCCTATGGGAAGAAAGTCGTTGAGGGCTTGCAACGTTAAAAGCACTGCTCTCATCTCTAGGACATTTATGTGCAGGTGGTACTCGAACGGTTGCCACGTCCCATGAACCATCCTGCCCTGATAATGACCCCCCCACCCGATCAGGGAGGCATCCGTGGTGACAGTGGCTACCAGGGATGGGGGTACAAAGTGTCTGCCTTGGTGAATCTGGGGAGAAGTGATCCACCAAGCAAGATGATTTTTGCAAATTTGTGTCACCAGAATTTGGTGACGCATTGGAAGTTGTTGGTAAGACCACTGAGTGAACAACATCCACTGAAGAAGGCGCATGTAGAAGCGAGCCAGGGGAAGAAGAGTAATGGCCGCAGCCATGAGGCCTAATACCTTTAGAACCATTCTGGCCTGTACTTTCTTGTTGGCTAGAATGATCCTGACGTGACTTTGAATGTCTGAAACTCTTTGATCTGTAAGGGTAGCTGACATCCAAACAGTGTTTAAGTTTGCGCCTATGAAAGTAATAGACTGGCAGGGCGATAAGGATGACTTTTCGAAGTTGATCGAGATGCCCAAATGAGAACAAAGATTTATTGTGTAATCCCTGGCTTGAACAAGCTGATGCCTGGTGGTGGCTGAAAGGAGCCAGTCGTCGAGATACGGAAACACCTGGAATCCTTGACGTCTCAGGTGAGCCGTTACCACTGCCATGCATTTGGTGAACACTCTGGGGGCTGTAGTGAGACCAAAGGGCAGGGCTCTGAACTGGAAATGACTGGACCCCAGCCGAAAGCGGAGAAATCTCCTGGAGCGTCTGTGAATTTTTATGTGATAGTACGCATCCTGAAGATCTATTGAGCACATCCAGTTGTCCTTCTGTAAGAAGGGCAGAATTGAC
Source organism: Protopterus annectens (assembly GCF_019279795.1). Classification (NCBI taxonomy): domain Eukaryota; kingdom Metazoa; phylum Chordata; order Ceratodontiformes; family Protopteridae; genus Protopterus; species Protopterus annectens. The sequence goes on along the minus strand of NC_056737.1, from coordinate 860,089,651 downwards.
TAAAGAGTGACCATTCGGAATCTTGTCTTCCTCACAGACTTGTTGAGTCTGCTGAGATCCAATATTGGTCTCCAGTCTCCCGTCTTTTTGGGGACCAAAAAGAACCTTGAGTAGATTCCGGGCTCTGAATGGTCTGTTGTAACTGGCTGAATGGCTCTTTTTTGCAGTAGTTTTAAGACTTCTAACTCTGCAATTTCCCTTAGACCGGGTGGTACATCTGGAAGGGAATTTGAGGGATAGAAAGGACTTTCCTCAAAAGGAATTTTGTAACCCTCGGATATGATCGACTGTACCCATCTGTCTTGAGTGAGGGAACGCCAGGCTTCTGGGTACAGCGATAGTCTTCCCCCGACTGCCTCCAAGGAGGGACAGCCGGGCAACATCTCAGGGATGCTGAAAGGGCTTATCAGAGAGAGACTCTCTGTTTCCCTGGTTTTGTGGACCCCCTCTGCCTCTAGAGCGGCGTCTGTTGTTGTTACCCCCTCTGCCTCTAGGGGTAAACTGACCACGTGAATCCGGCGTGACTCCTTGGGATTTGCGGAACCACATTTTACCACCCTTCTGTCCTTTGGGGTAAGGTCTAGAAGGGGTGGAAAAATGGACTCCTACGGCAGAAAGAGTTTTGCCGTCCTGCTCACACCTGGTCAACGTTTCCTTCACTTGAGGGCCAAACAAAGCTGACCCATCAAAGGGAGAGTTCGTGAAGGACATCTTAAAGGGATCTGCAAAATTACATAGCCGCATCCAGGCTTGGCGTCTAAGAGCCACACCTGTACCTGCGGCCCTACTCGCTCCATCAGCAGCATATGATATCAGCCGCATGGAGGAGTTTGCAATGGAGTTAAGGGTTCCTAGCTGCGAAGCGATTTTTTCCTGAGCCCCTGCAGCTGTAGGATCCTGCACAACTTCACCTAGCTCCTTAAGGATGTCCCTTTGGAGTCTGGTGAAGTGACATAGGTAGTTCAGCGAACGCATAGCAAAGGTCGCTGAAGAAAACATCCGCTTACCATACCTATCCATGGTCCTAGAGTCCTTATTAGGAGGATGGACAGGTACGGAAGGATCTGCAAGTTCCTTCTTGGTGGCCGCCGCCACCACCATGGCATCAGCGGGGACACCTTTTGTGAGGAATAGCTTGTCCGACGGGGCAGTAATAAATTTAGAAGGCCTCCTAGGGACTGGCTCTACAGAATCAGGAGCAGCCCACTCCTTTCGAGCAATAACCTGCATAAGGGGGTCGAAAGGCAGAGACACCCAGGAGGTGGAGGGCCGAGATCCAAACGCCTCCAGGTATACTGACTCATCCTCAGAGGGATTATTGGTGGGCCAGTTTCCCCTCTGTCTAAGGAGTTCTAGGATGTCTGAGAAGGAGACATTCTCAGAGGGGGATCTTGGGGATCCCTCTGACTCATCTAAGTCAGTATCTGAAGTGATAGACTCGGGGGAGTCTACGTGTTTCCTCTTACAGGTCCTCTTCTGCGGAGGATCTCCCGACAAATCAGGAGAATCCTCGGAAGAGGGGGATATTCCCAGTGGGGAACCTGAGGCGGAGGATCTCTGGGTCCTGGAGCAAGAGAAGTGGCAGAGATGTCAACAGGCACTATAGAGGGAGGAGCTAAGGGAACAGACTGCTGGCTGAGACCAGTGGCCAGCACACTCTTCATCACCTCGAAGGCTCCCCTCCCAGGGAGGTCCGAGAGAACCCGCTCCGAAGAACTAGGAACTCCAGGACCCACCAAAAAGGAAGGCTCCGAAGCAGATGTCAGAGCCGAGCTCACCAAGGCCGAGGCTCCAAGGGGAAGAGCGGGGTCGGACAAGGGTCCGATGCCACTCACCCCCTCGGAGGAGACCAGGGAAGCCCGGCCACCGAATCCCTCTAAGGAAGGTCTCGAAGAGGAGAAGAGAGTAGAGGCTGAAGGAGCAGAAGGGGTTATCTGTCCCTCAGCCGTAGCAGAAACCATTCCCGAAGACTCCAACTCCAAACTCTGGGGTAGAGTCGAAGGAGGAACTACAATGGGGTGTGGACTCATAGTCGTCTGCTGAGACGGACTATGTAGCATTTGGGCTAGTGGCTGTGACTTTAGTAATCTACTGACCACTCTCTCCAAATCATGGTCAGAAAGCCTGGATGACCTAGAAGATCGGCTCCGATGGCTCCGTTCCGAGAGGAAAGGCGAAGCCGGAGCCAAAAGTATCGGCTCCAAGGAAAGGGACCTAGACCTCTTCCTCGAAGGAACCATCGGAGCTGATGAAACCACAGAAACTGTCGGAGCCGACAATTTATCGGCACCGACAGGTAGCTTCGATGCATCGGCTCCAGCCGGAGCCGATACAGCCATAAAAGTAAGGGTGTCGGAGCCGATCGGAGCTGACACCGATGCCTGGGCCACATGGTGGTCGGAACCGATCGGAGCCGACACCGAGGTGGTCGAACCAGAATCGGCACCGATAGTCATCGGTGCCAAAGGTTTAGGTAACCCAGAATCGGCTCCAGCTGGAGCCGATCTCGACTCAGAATGAGTCGGAGCCGAGGCCACAGGCTTGGGTACAGAAGCCTGGGCCTTGGAAGACTTAGAAGTCTTAGATGGGGCCGACTTAGCTGGAGAGCCCTCCGGCTTAAGAAGGCCCCTCAAAATCAATTTATTTCTTCTTTCCTGCAGGACTCTCTGGCTGAAAGAATGACATATAGCACAGGAGTCCTGCAGGTGAAGAGGCCCCAGGCAATAAAGGCAAGAAGTGTGACCGTCTGTCAGAGACATCTTCTGACAGCACGAGTCACACTTCTTAAAGCCTGAGACCCTTTTCTTAGACATGGTGAATAAAACACACACCCAACACCAGTCCAAGAAATTAAATTAAATATATCCAAGGTATCAATAATAGACACACACACACACACACCCTAACAAGGGGGGGGATGGGATGGGAGAAAGTCTGACTGAAAGTTATAAGGAGACAGGGAAAATTTTTGTCAGAAAGGGACTAAAACTATGTTAAAACTAATAATTTTAAAGTTTTTTGAAGAAAGGGGCTAAAAAAGTAATGTAAATATTCACTTACCAGGAGCTGGTAAAAGGAGGACCTCATCAGCGAAGCGGCAAACGAGATCTGGGTACTTACTGCCTTGCATCATGGGATATGGGGCTGCCTCGAGCTGGTAAAAGTGACTCTCGAGCTTAGCAAGTGCCGAGTCGGAGCCAAGGATCGGCTCCGAACCCATCAAGCAAGAATGAAGGCGAGATTGACAACTTAACATCACCAAAGTAATATTTCATTATCTAATGCTGAAAACAATTGTCCTTTTTAAATCTATATTACTGACCACTACTCACCTCATCTTATCAAAACATAAGAGTTTTATTAAAATGCTGTTGTTGTGTCTTTCCCGGTTAGGGGTCGCCACAGCGGAACTCCGGTCCGCTAATGATTGGCAGTAGATTTTTACGTGCCGAGTTGCCAGCCCTGACGCACAACCTTCAACAAGGTATGCCCATTCATGCATGTCTCCACACAGAAGACGCTCCAACTGAGAATCGAACAGGGCAATGTCTTACTATGAGGCGACAATGCTACTGCAGCACCACCTGTACTGTATAAAATTTGGGGAAACAATTGTTGAACAAATAGCTAACATATACAAACAAAAATTTCAATACATAGATGAAACAAAAGATGCTAATTTAAATAACATTCAAGTATCCTGATAATACTATTATTATTTTAAATATTCAAGTATCCTGATAATACTATTATTATTTTAAATATTCAAGTATCCTGATAGTACTATTATTATTCTGACCACTAGGTCTTAGATTACATGGACTACACATCATTTAACATTACTAAAGCAGGCTGCAAGTGATATTGGACAGATGTAGTTTCTGAGGAGGGTAATGATGATGCTTGTTCTTGACTATTTAGTAAAGCAATGTATTGGCTTATTCATGTACTGCAAGCAAACACAAAACAATGACTCAGAGAATAAAGATTTTATTATTAGGATTGTAATGTGTATTCAATGTTTCTTTAGTATATTAGGATAACTACTCAGTTATTTTTAGGCTGATTCTGTAGAATGTGGCATCTTAGATATTATAACTCCTTAACTCCCATTAATATTTTTCTCCCATCTAAATTATGTTTTAATAAACAAAACTGGTTTTCCCAAAATGTGCAAGGCACAGGGTTGTACATCTCTGACCTGGACAATCTGACTGGAGGTGGTCATGCATTCCCTAGTATCAGCTATTCATTAAAGTTGTTTTAACTCCTTACATTTACCTTAGGACTTAAGCCATTTTTACAAGTAGTTAGGGTTCCAGTACTAGAGGCTGAAGAGTGGACACTCTTTAGATGAAGCACATGTCAATGCAATTCACCAACAGTCCAATGTCCCTTACCAATATAAGAATTAGTAAACAAGTGTATAACTCTAATCTGATGCAAGCAACATCCATAGGTAAATGTTTATGAGATTTAAGCAGTAGGGTACAATTTACCAAGACTAAGGTGAGTGTTTAGGTATATTCAATTCATGGTCTCAAGAAAGGGGATGCATAATAGTGTTAGGTGATAGATCAAGAAGCTGGGGGTGAAGACTTATGTTAAACTGTTATCCTTAATGGGACAGTAACAGCATATCCGGAATCCCAGGAAAGGGAGTACTGCTGGCACTCCTGGTGGTGTTAATGGCCTAGCCTCATATCTGAGATTCCAAGTATGATGAGGATGAATGTTGGACAATAAAAACTTAATTAATGGGACAAGGATTATTACTTCATTAACAAGGGTGTCCAACAGAATACTGTAAGAAATGAGGACTATAGCTAGCTTATCTGACATCCTGAACAGTTTGCTATACTAGTTCCCCTTCAACTCAGAGGTGAGGACCAAAAAAGGTTTTAAAAAAAAGGTGTTTTGTACTTCATTAACTATAACAAGATGTTGGCAACAAAACTATCAAGCAGCTTGCTACACCTACTAGCACAGAATAGTCTTAACTGTAAGTGTTAATGCTGTGTGAGCATGCACTGATGAGTACCCAATATTGTTGCAGTTTCATATATGAATGCCAGTTCTGCAGTTCCACAGCCTCAGTATAGGTTAGTATCACCCTCTAACAAATTGCACCCAAGGCAGACACCCCCTTTACCCCTCCCTAGTTATGGCTCTGCAAGAAACAAAACTGTCTCTTTGCAAGTGAACAATTTACCTCAAAAAATCATTTGTTTTAGTAAAACCTGATAAACCAGAGTAAAGGGGAAAAAAAAAAACAAAAGTAAATCCTTTTGAAAACAGAAATCACAGGTGCCGAAAAATCACCACACTAGAGACATGAAAGTATTTTAAGTGATTTTTTTTTCTTTTTTACTTTTAGAACATCCGGGGGGGGGGGGCATACTGATTTTTTTTAGTAACCTTAACTTATTTGGAGATAATTATATGGTACTGTATAAGGTGTGGAAAATGAACTGCCAGTCATCCTAGATCTGTTATAGAATATATAAAATGATAAGGCCTGCTTTATTCAACTTGGGGGACTATATTTAATTGCCATCTAGACAACATATGACAAATGTAAGTGGAACAACATATTTAAGCATCCAGGTCTGACCATTACTATAAGAAGTAGTCCATAAGAAAATTGTTGGTAATATGAGAGAAATTTAAAGCTGTTACATTTATGGGTATCAATTTCATTCTTTTGGTGGAAGAATGAGCAAGATAAGGGGGTAACTCTTCTCTACATCATATACTTAGCCTAATATGTAACAATTAAAGGTGCCAAGAGGATTTCAACACAATTAGGACAGTATTTATGAGCTTCTTATGGAGACCTAAAGGTCAGAAAATGGAGAAAACCAGGCTGGGAAAAACATAAGGTATATAACGTTGCCTCATAGATAAGGTCAAAAAGTTGCAAGGAAATAGGCAGCACAGTGGTGCAGCAGTTAAGTTGTTGCCTCACAGCAAGAGGTTTTCTGGTTCTATTCTTAGCTGGGGGTGCCTTCTGTGTGGAGTCTGCATGTCCTCCCTGTGTTCGTGTCAGTTTCCTCCAGGTACTTCTGTTTCTTCCCACATTCCAAAGACATGCATCTGGAATGTTTCTCCCTGATCCTCTCCTGAGAATAGGTTGTGTCCTAGTCAGACTTTCCCAGTCAACAAATGTTAAATAAATAAATAAATACATATATGGGGGAGACAGGAGTGGGACAAGTATGGTCTCAACTAATAAAATCCCCACTACAAGGTATGGAGAAAAACAAGAGTACTAGTGTAGATGTTGAGGTAAATAAGATTACCTGTTCCCTCCTACTGACCAGGAAAGGAAGGGGAAACTTGGAATTGAGGAATGAAGCAGTTCCTCATTGATGAAGGGCTGTGGCATTCAAGGATTTTGATCAGATTTGGGAGATCTTTGAAATACCTATGGGCTTCTAGTTAAAATGTAAGCGGCTGAGCTTAATGTGTTTGATGAAGAGATACAGAGAAGGGGAGGAACCTGGTTTATAGAGCGAGCTCTCAGATGCCTGCATTTGTCAAAGTGGGGGGTATAGAAATTCCTAGCAAAGCTACTTATATTGAGATGTTTGTAAAAGAAAGGGAAGAAGCACTGAGGGATTGCTGCGGCCAAACAATTTGCAGGCTGAAAAACTATGCCATTGTGGCAGACGTTTGAAAGATCGCATTATAATTTAAGATATATAGGTCCTGATATGTGGCATATCATACACCTCTGAAACCAGCCAGTAGGAGAGGGAAAGTGGATTTTTTTGTTGGAAGTGTGGCCAGTTTGAAGATGGCAATTTTGGTGAGGATACAAAGAAATTCAATTGACACAAAAATATACTAGAACTTTTTATAAGGCAGCCTATAAAGGACCTACACAAAAGGATGGCAGCACACCTCTCAACTGTACAGATTTTCACAGAATGTCCAGATTTGTGCCTCATATTTTTGGTCTGTTTCTCATAAAATTGTGGATTTCTGGCAAATCACTGGCAAAACATTGATGACAGAGGTCAGAAAATAATAGCACACATTTGAGTTTCAGACTTCATATCCTTCAGAAAGTTCATGCTAATGCATAACCTGTTATTCTATCCACTTTCTAAGTTTGTAAGAGCAATATTTAAGAAGTGCCCCTACCTTTAGACCTTTTTCCCCCCATTATGTGTGCCTTTGCCCAAATTTCTTGCTCTAACAGGTTGAGAGGTATGGATTGCAGTTCCTACAATTCAGATGTATGAAAGAGGAAGAGGAGGATTCATTGTCTTGGAAGGAAAAGTGGAAGGAGTGATTATGAAATGGTGAGTCGGAAAACTTGTTGCACAACCATGAAAATAAATATTGATGGTATTCAGTTTAAAGGTGGAATGTAAAACGGCAAGGCAAGATCATCTGTAGCTCATGGAGATGCATTAAGAGCAGATTCAAATGAAATACATAGGTGAATAATCTTGGGTTAAGTAATTCTGCAATACAGAATAGGATTTGCAGGAGTGATATAAATCTGGAGAGTAGTTAGGTGGTGAAACTCTATTGATAATCTTTGAATTGATTCTTGTCACACGTTTACATGTGTGCTGCCTGAGGTGAAAGTCTAGTGTTCACAGTTTCTTGTACATTCTGTCATGTTAGAAAAGTGGTCAGCGTTATTATTGTCTGTGCTTGTGGCAGTTAATTAAAAATGCAGTGCACGTATTATACTTTGAGATGTCTAAAGCAAGATATTTTTCTGAATAAAAGCCTAAATGGTGGATATGATTATCTTATGTATGCATAGTAGACCTTAATCTTATGTCGTCTCCTGGTTAAATATGTGATAAGATACATAGTTCTTATCTTTCAAGTTGTGCAGATGTTTACTGTAGATTTGTGGGTCTTGTTTTGTTGCTGTCTTTATGTGAAATTTGTTCTAATGTTCAGCAAAAATTATTTAAACAAAAAAGCTGTTTTTATGAACACACATTTGTATTGCTTTCTTATAAATACATTTTCTTTTTATTGTCTGCAACTTAATTAAAAAGACATGTTAGTAAAAATGGATTCACTAGACAATCTTGAAATACTGAAATGTCAAATTTCACTATTTCGAGACTGAATAGTGGAAAACCCACATACCCAAAAACCCAAAACCGCGAATAGCACAATCACGACCATTCACACACACACACGCACACACAGACACACACACACACACACACACACAAACCAGCACATAAGCACACACACACATACACCTACCTAACTATACCAAAACAAATAAACAAACATAACTACACACACAAACACAACATAACACACAAACACACCTACCCTACCTGCGCCCCACACTCCCCTACTTATATATTCTAACTCCGAGGTCGCACTAAACACAAAAACACAGAAAAAAACACCATTACACACACTCAAACACACCTATCCATGGTGGTGCAGCCGTAGCATTGTTGCCTCACAGCAAGAGGTTCTCCCGTTCGATTCTCGGCTGGAGTGTGGGGAGTGCCTTCTGTGTGGAGTCTGCATGTCCTCCCCGCAGTTGGGCGGGCGTTTGAAAGACATATGTAAAAGGACGTGCCTTTGTGGAAGGTTGAATGTCGAGCTGGCACCTTGGCGTTCTTCAAAATCTACTGCCAATCATTAGCAGACCGGAGTTCCGCTGTGGAGACCCCTAACTGGGAAAAGCCAAAAGACAACAACAATAACACACACACTCACACACTCACTAAAATCCCTACCCAATACCCTTACACAAACACCACTTACCTGAAACCCCAGATAAATCCACAAACTGCACCACATGTCACGAATGTGACACCATGACAGCGGATTCGACATTTCCGCATTCGACATAGTGCAGTTTCGCATAACTGCACTTTCCACTATTCAATCTCGACATACTGAAATTCACACACACTAAAATCCCTACCCATTACTCTTACACAAACACCACTTACCTGAAACCCCAGATAAATACACAAACTGCACCACATGTCACGAATGTGACACCACGACAGCGGATTTGACATTTCTGCATTCGACATAGTGCAGTTTCGTGTAACTGCACTTTCCACTATTCAGTCTCGACATACTGAAATTCGACATTTCAGTACGTCGCGATTGTCTAGTGAAGCCGTAAAAACATATTTTAATATTGTATTTGGTATTATTTGCCAAGGCTGCACATGTATTATTTTATTAACACTGGGCATTATAGCATCTATGTCAACACAATCCATGAAAGAGTTTGAAAACTCCTGCCACCAGCCAGCTTCATCTTCGGTTTCAATATTATTTTAGTATTTAATCTTAAGCAATTCTATAGAAGTATAACTTGAAGAACATCAAATGGACAAGAATAATAAAACAAACTAGAATTGTAACAATGTAGCAGTATTATACATTGCAACTTACTCCAAGAATTACAAACAATCATGCATTTAAACCCAGACCTCATTGTACAGAGTTCAAAATAATATATATATAACACTTGCAGCCTTTACCAATCTCCACTTAAGAACTACCACATATATCTCAACCCCTCAGCTACCCCATGTGTACCCTCTAATGTTTTCTCTAAATTGCAACCTTCCACCGTAATGGACCATCACTTTATATCTCTCCACATGTGGCCTACGCCTATCAAAATGTTTCCCTGGCAGTTTCTTATCCTACCCCTCTTCTATTACTCACACACTTAATATCCTTTCATCATCAGCTCCAACAACTCCACTTCCATGCATCAGATACTCTAACTCAAAATCAAGCTTGGTATTATTTTCATATCACATCTAGCATAATCTACTTATCCACTAATCACCTTTTCAAACCAAATTATAATGCTCACAAACCGTGTCTCGACAGGCTTCCTATAAAAACAAAACAAAAAAATAAATAAATACTGTAAATAAATAAATAAACTTTAACAGCTTGTCCCCTTCCACAGCCTCCCTGACTCACTTAGCCTCTGTGAAGATATTCATCCGAATCCAGGCCCCCACCATGCATCATAAATTATTGTTAAACTACCACAGGTCTTCCCCATCCTTCACAAATGCTTGCCAACCATCACAAATCATACCTCTCAACTGAACAGATGTTCACAGAATGTCCAGATTTTTCCTCAGATATTTGGTGTGTTCATCATAAAATCTGTGCATGTGGCAAATCATAGAAGATTGAAGTTACTAAATAATGACTAAATAATGACATATATTTGAGTTTCAGACTTCATATCAATCAGGAAATGCATGCTAACACAGATCCTGTTATTCTAGCAGCTTTCTACGTTTATAGGAGCAATATTTAAAATATGTCCCTATTTTTGGGCCTTTGTCTCCCAGTTATTTTAGACTTTGTCCAGATTTTGTGCATTAAGAGGTTGAAAGGTATGCCCCAAATACAACCTGCTCATTAAGCCAAGCATCTAAATCCAATAACCTGCACCTTTATACCATTAACCTTACAAGCATTAGAAACAAACTCCTAGTTTTCCATGTGTGCACCAGCTTCTACTCCACTGATATCAGTGTAACTGAAACCTGGCTAAAATAAGATGTAAAAGATGAGGAGATCCTACCACCATCCATGTGTGTACCAGCTTCTACACCACTGTCATCATAGTGTAACTGAAACCTGATTAAAACAAGATGTAAAAGGATGAGGCGATCCTACCACCATCCATGTGTGCACCAGCTTCTACTCCAACTGATATCATAGTGTAACTGAAACCTGGTTAATACAAGATGTAAAAAGATGAGGAGATCCTACCACCATCCATGTGTGCACCAGCTTCTACTCCACTGATATCAGTGTAACTGAAACCTGGCTAAAACAAGATTTAAAAGATGAGGCGATCCTACCACCATCCATGTGTGCACCGGCTTCTACACCACTGACATCATAGTGTAACTAAAACCTGGTTAATACAAGATGTAAAAAGATGAGGAGATCCTACCACCATCCATGTGTGCACCAGCTTCTACACCACTGACATCATTGTGTAACTGAAACCTGATTAAAACAAGATGTAAAAAGATGAGGAGTTCCTACCACCGTCCATGTGTGCACCAGCTTCTACACCACTGACATCATAGTGTAACTGAAACCCGATTAAAACAAGATGTGAAAAGATGAGGAGATCCTACCACCATCCATGTGTGCACCAGCTTCTACTCCACTGGTATCAGTGTAACTGAAACCTGATTAAAACAAGATGAAAAAGATGAGGCAATCCTACCACTATTCATGTCTGCACTGGCTTCTACACCACTGACATCATAGTGTAACTGAAACCTGGTTAATACAAGATGTAAAAAGATGAGGAGATCCTACCAACATCCTAGTGTGCACCAGCTTCTACTCCAACTGATATCATAGTGTAAATGAAACCTGATTAAAACAAGATGTAAAAGATGAGGAGATCCTACCACCATCCATGTGTGCACCAGCTTCTACTCCAACTGATATCATAGTGTAACTGAAACCTGATTAAAACAAGATGTAAAAAGATGAGGAGATCCTACCACCATCCATGTGTGCGCAAGGTTCTACTCCAACTGATATCAGTGTAACTGAAATCTGGTTAAAACAAGATGTAAAAAGATGAGGCGATCCTACCACCATCCATGTGTGCAACAGCTTCTACACTACTGACATCATAGTGGAACTGAAACCTGATTAAAACAATATGTAAAAGATGAGGAGATCCTACCACCATCCGTATGTGCACCAGCTTCTACTCCAACTGATATCATAGTGTAACTGAAACCTGGTTAATACAAGATGTAAAAAGATGAGAAGATCCTACCACCATCCATGTGTGCACCAGCTTCTACACCACTGACATCATAGTGTAACTGAAACCTGATTAAAACAAGATGTAAAAGATGAGGCGATCCTACCACCATCCATGTGTCCACCGGCTTCTACACCACTGACAACATAGTGTAACTGAAACCTGATTAAAACAAGATTTAAAAGATGAGGCGATCCTACCACCATCCATGTGTGCACCGGCTTCTACACCACTGACATCATAGTGTAACTGAAACCTGATTAAAACAAGATGTAAATGTTGAGGAGATCCTACCACCATCCATGTGTGCACCAGCTTCTACACCACTGACATCATAGTGTAACTGAAACCTGATTAAAACAAGATGTGAAAAGATGAGGAGATCCTACCACCATCCATGTGTGCACCAGCTTCTACTCCACTGGTATCAGTGTAACTGAAACCTGATTAAAACAAGATGTAAAAGATGAGGCGATCCTACCACCATTCATGTGTGCACCGGCTTCTACACCACTGATATCATAGTGTAACTGAAACCTGGTTAATACAAGATGTAAAAAGATGAGGAGGTCCTACCACCATCCATGTGTGCACCAGCTTCTACTCCAACTGATATCATAGTGTAACTGAAACCTGATTAAAACAAGATGTAAAAGATGAGGAGATCCTACCACCATCTATGTGTGCACCAGCTTCTACTCCAACTGATATCATAGTGTAACTGAAACCTGATTAAAACAAGATGTAAAAAGATGAGGAGATCCTACCACCATCCATGTGTGCACCAGCTTCTACTCCAACTGATATCAGTGTAACTGAAATCTGGTTAAAACAAGATGTAAAAAGATGAGGCGATCCTACCACCATCCATGTGTGCACCAGCTTCTACACTACTGACATCATAGTGTAACTGAAACCTGATTAAAACAAGATGTAAAAGATGAGGAGATCCTACCACCATCCATGTGTGCACCAGCTTCTACTCCAACTGATATCATAGTGTAACTGAAACCTGGTTAATACAAGATGTAAAAAGATGAGGAGATCTTACCACCATCCATGTGTGCACCAGCTTCTACACCAGTGACATCATAGTATAACTGAAACCTGATTAAAACAAGATGTAAAAGATGAGGAGATCCTACCACCATCCATATGTGCACCAGCTTCTACTCCAACTGATATCATAGTGTAACTGAAACCTGGTTAATACAAGATGTAAAAAGATGAGGAGATCCTACCACCATCCATGTGTGCACCGGCTTCTACTCCACTGACATCATAGTGTAACTGAAACCTGATTAAAACAAGATTTAAAAGATGAGACGATCCTACCACCATCCATGTGTGCACCAGCTTCTACTCCAACTGATATCATAGTGTAACTGAAATCTGGTTAAAACAAGATGTAAAAAGATGAGGAGATCCTACCACCATCCATGTGTGCACCAACTTCTACTCCAACTGATATCATAGTGTAACTGAAACCTGATTAAAACAAGATTTAAAAGATGAGGCGATCCTACCACCATCCATGTGTGCACCAGCTTCTACTCCAACTGATATCATAGTGTAACTGAAATCTGGTTAAAACAAGATGTAAAAGATGAGGCGATCCAACCACCATCCATGTCTGCACCGGCTTCTACACCACTGACATCATAGTGTAACTGAAACGTGATTAAAACAAGATGTAAAAGATGAGGAGATCCTACCACCATCCATGTGTGCACCCGCTTCTACTCCAACTGATATCATAGTGTAACTGAAATCTGGTTAAAACAAGATGTAAAAATATGAGGAGTTCCTACCACCATCCATGTGTGCACCAGCTTCTACACTACTGACATCATAGTGTAACTGAAATCTGGTTAAAACAAGATGCAAAAAATGAGGAGATCCTACCACCATCTATGTGTGCGCAAGCTTCTACTCCAACTGATATCAGTGTCAATGAAATCTGGTTAAAACAAGATGTAAAAAGATGAGGCGATCCTACCACCATCCATGTGTGCAACAGCTTCTACACTACTGACATCATAGTGGAACTGAAACCTGATTAAAACAATATGTAAAAGATGAGGAGATCCTACCACCATCCGTATGTGCACCAGCTTCTACTCCAACTGATATTATAGTGTAACTGAAACCTGGTTAATACAAGATGTAAAAAGATGAGGATATCCTACCACCATCCATGTGTGCACCAGCTTCTACACCACTGACATCATAGTGTAACTGAAACCTGATTAAAACAAGATGTAAAAGATGAGGCGATCCTACCACCATCCATGTGTCCACCAGCTTCTACATCACTGACATCATAGTGTAACTGAAACCTGATTAAAACAAGATTTAAAAGATGAGGCGATCCTACCACCATCCATGTGTGCACCGGCTTCTACACCACTGACATCATAGTGTAACTGAAACCTGATTAAAACAAGATGTAAATGTTGAGGAGATCCTACCACCATCCATGTGTGCACCAGCTTCTACACCACTGACATCATAGTGTAACTGAAACCTGATTAAAACAAGATGTAAAAGATGAGGAGATCCTACCACCATCCATGTGTGCACCAGCTTCTACTCCAACTGATATCATAGTGTAACTGAAACCTGATTAAAACAAGATGTAAAAAGATGAGGTGATCCTACCACCATCCATGTGTGCACCAGCTTCTACACTACTGACATCATAGTGTAACTGAAACCTGATTAAAACAAGATGTAAAAAATGAGGAGATCCTACCACCAAGATAGAACATGCTTGGATTAGATAGAAAAAGCAAACAAAGCAGATAGTGTGGCAATAATCTACAAGACCACCTACCAACTATCCTGCTCTATGTATAACTCTCCCAGCTACTAATGCTACCCAGATTCCTATATCTTCACTTACACTTAATATTTCTAAGACCATATACATCATTACTGTCTAATAACTATCAGCTAATAACACAGATACTACAGAGAAAATCTTATCATGGGCTTCAACAAATATCAAACAAGAAACTATAATACTAGGGAATTTCAATATAGATCTGCAAGCTATTACTAATGACTCCAAAAATAATATCATCAATTTATATGGCTTCACTAAACTCATCTCCACCCCCACTAGATACAATAAAAGCAGTAATAAAATTAATGCCATCAACTGAATACTCACAAATTTCTTAAACAATATTATCACCTCTGGCTCCATCACTGACTGCTTAAGTGATCACCTCCTTACTTTAACAATTAGAAAGCTAAAACCCCCTTGAAGCACTATCACTAAGTTCTAGTATATAAACTCACATCTTTCCATAAAGATGTTTTCCTGGTCAGCTTAAGATACATTAACTGGAACCACCTTCATCCTCTCTCTTTAGATGATGCTGTCACATGCTTTAATGACACATTTCTTTTCATCCTAAACAAACATGCCTCACTAAGAAACAAAAGAGTTAAAGTAAATCTGTACCATGGTTAACTAGAAAAAAACAAAACAAAATGATAATGAAAGAAAGAGATACAGCTTGGAATACTTGGAAACAAACCAAAACTCAATCCAGCTTCCAAAATTATAAACAACCGGAAAACACATGACCAAACTTGGCAAAAAATATACTATACAGACTCCCAATCCATTAAACAAAAGAACACCAAGATTTTCTGGTTGTCCATCAACAAACTTATGCATCCTGGCCACACTACCCAACCAATCCCTTCTACTGTCTACACTAACAGCAGCACTGACAGCCAATTCAATACACATTTTATTAACCCAGTAACTTCCCTTTCTCTATCCCCGTAATACCTCACCCATCCAAAGTAAACAAATAATCCCAGCACATTTGATTTTGAACCCATCACCACATCCACCATTAGGAACTAACTTCTCAAACTAAAAGCAACTACATGTACCCTAGACAAGCCTCACTTAAAGCAGACACCATAATTTTGTCATTCTCCACCCTAGTAAACTGCTCCATCACTGAAAGCCATGTCTCTAAAATGTGGAAAAAGGATGATATCCTACTCCTGTACAAAGGTGGCTCCTCTACTGATATCTCCAAGTACAGGCCAATCCAAACTCTTAGAAAAATGCGTCCAATCCCAGCGACTTAAATGTGTTACCACAAACAGCTTACTAAGCACTTCACGACACAGTTTCCAGCCTCACCAGAGCGTTATAACAGCTCTACTCAGCTTTGCTACCATCATCAACATTAACAGTAATACAGGGAATGTAGTAGCAGTGGTTTACCTTGATTTGTCAAAGCTTTGGACACCATGTCTTACCAAAAATACTCTTCAGACTCTTCTCCCTAGGACTTCAACATTCAACTCTCACCTGGTTCAATAACTACCTCAATGACAGACTTCAAGCTGTGGAATGGGAAAATGAGATCTCTCCATTTCCCTCAGAGCTTGTAGGGGTGCCTCAAGGATATATCCCCTTGCTATTCAATGTGTTCATAAATGACCTACATACCACAAGTAAAAATACTGCCATTATTCAGTTTGCTGATCATTTCACAATCATCTGTACTGCAAAAAACCTACAACTTCACACCCAAACACAGGAATCCTTCAACTCCATTGAAATATTGCTCAGTAACTCTCACTTAATATTAAACGCTACAGAAATCAAACTTATTCTGTTCAAACCTAAGCTATACTCTAACAATAGACTTCTCTTCATTATTACCTCTTCTGACCAAACCAAAACTGAACTTGCAACTAATACCAAGCTCTGAGGTATCATCACAGGTGATGCCATGAATTTTAAGCACCACATAAAGCAAGCTATCAGTAAACCACACAAAAAATCTTTGCACCTGATATTGAACTAAACCTTACCTGTCTGGTCAGGCTAAGCAAACCATTGCCTCTATTCTGCTGCTACCCACCCTTCTATAAGGATTTATGAGTTTACTATGGTAAGGTGGAACTGGACACCATCAAATGATGAGATCATCAACCCACATCCACAAAAGTGACAATGTCAAATCCCGACATTGTTGAAATACGACTCAACTTCGACTTCGGAACAGGCTTTAACATGGGTCGAGATGGGGGTGAGATTCGTACTTCGACAATGGCGGGTTTGGCATTGTTGCCATTTGGTCTCCAGACTTCGACTGAAGTGGGTTTGACCAAACCCACTTCAACCTTACCATAGTAAACCCATTTATTAACCTGCAAGTTACCCAAATAATCATGCCACAAAAATGCAAAAACAAAATAGCTAAGTATATAGTTGACATACCTTCTAAATCTCATCACTGCATGGTACTAAGACAGATTAATTAGAATTTCCTCTCTATCTAATATTTACAAAAATAAACACTGTTCACAGTCTAATTTTCCAACCTGAAAAATGCCAAATCTTCTTCTCACATCTAAAAAGTTTGGGATTACTTTCCCCTCTCACTCAGACAAATTAACAACCCACATTTATTAAAGCTACAACTGAAACAACACCTAAAGTTCCCATGCGTTTGTTTATGCACCACACCTGGCTTATCCCCCTAAACTGTTCTTATCCACACTATCCCATCCTGCTCTGATATTCTTACATGATCAATAATCTTCTGTCTTCCAGTACTATTACATCTACTTGGCCACATATGCCGTTTCACATTTTCTTCAACTTTACATTGTTATGAAAGTTCATTTTACAAATGTCTTACTATTATAAAATGCTATGGACCTAAACTTTGTTAGTCTAAACACTCATTTTAATCTAACTTTGAATGACTTCTCATATTGTATTGCCTATATCATGATTATAATATGTTTGTATACTGACTGTTCATCTGTAGCTTCAGAAGCTTTTCTTCCTAGGGCTCCACTGAAAAAGGTGTCTTTCTCCCAGTTGGATTTTCCCAGTCAATGAAGTCAATAAATAAATAAATAAATAGCCATCCAAAACCCCAGGTTTGTGGCACAGATGGATGAAGCCCTGATTTTGACCCCCATAACCTGAGTTAAAACAGTGCTTGGGTGTGACAGTGTAGGAATTTGCAGCTTGGAGGGAGGGGAGGGTGGTTTCCCAGTCAGCTGATTTGCGACCATGAAAATGGAGGCTTGAAGATCACAAATATTATAGACTGGGGTGATGTGGGCTTGGCTATCCCAAGATGGTGATGGTAGCCCTGCTAGATATGTATGTGAGAACATGCATACAAGGAAGGCCTAGAAGAAGCCATGCAGTGACACGAGTGCTCACATCAGCCATGAGGTGGCAAGGCTAGAGATTTAAGCAGGAGAAGCCCTGATAGTTGCCTGAATGATGACCTATGCAATCAGCTCTCACCTCACAGGACATGAATAGGATGGGAATGGTTCTTATCCTGAGTAGAAAAAGTGGGTCAAATAAACTGCAAAGGAAAGCCTATAGTCAGCAGGCAGTGGGGACCAAAAAAATGTGCAAACGTTCTAAACAAGTCTCCATTTACAGAACGGATGGAATAATGCACATAGACTGCAAATCTTTCATTAACCTCAAAACATTAGCTATATGTACTATAAAGATCCCTGGAGGCAAACAGCAACAGAGGTAGAATATTAGTGTTTCAAACCATAAAGCCAAAAAATATCTCACACACTATGAAACACACTTCAGTGATAAAGTAACAAAATACAACTAGTGTAGGCATGGATCCCAAAAAATTCCATAGTTAAACATATCTGAAATAGGAAAATAACAAGGCTCCATTGCATTCAACCCACCAAAACACACTGTTTAATAGGCATGTGCAGTGCACCAGTGGTTTCACAATTTTACTCTAGTCTAACAACCAAGTAGAACCTGGTCTGAAGGAATTCCAAAGAAATGCAAGCTCCCAGAGCTGCAGTATCTCCAGTTTCACCAGTATCTTTATTCCACTGAAATCTCCTAAATGATGCACCACAATCATAATCCACCAATCAGGAACTGCATATAGTCCAAGAGCCAATGATAAGAAGTAAAATGTTGCATGAGAGTGCTGAGAGTACCAGATGCCAAGAGCATTTCAAAGATTAGCCAAGTGATAGCTCCAAATGATAATTCCACAGTAGGTACTAGCAAACAACTGTAAATACACAAAAATAAAGGATAGTGTCACAGCTACTGAGACACATATATTTAAAGCTCATGTGCAAAGATAACATAGGAAAGAAACCAAAGTTGTCATATTCAGCCATCTGACACCATTATGAACCAGTTTGTAAACAAATCTCTATGGTATTTTTATTAGCAATTATGAATCCCTATATGAACACTTATAATGCATGCTATATAGTGTCTGACAAGTATTTATGCATATGTGAGAAAGCAGGCACCCTCCTCCTCAGTGCAGAATTATGTGAGTATGTGTGGACCTGTTTGTGTCTACATACCTAGCTTCATAGTGAAAGCTTTGTCTCAGCTGTGATGCTCAGTCATTCACAAGTGCTTAGTGAAGTGCAATTCATACAGTTATTTGCACAAATGCTTGCTATAATGGTCAATCAGGCCTCTTTCTTTCTTTCTAGCCAGACCAAAAGTAGTGGTGGAATGCCACTAACTTTCGGGCAAGAACAGTAAACCTGCCTCACTTCCTTTTTATTACTGAAATCAGAAATATGTGTGTCTATGACCTCTGTCATACATTCACTGGCAGCAGTGGGATTTAGCTGCTGACAGCCACAGTTATTCTTTGGTGGCAATGAGATTTGAACTGTTGCCCTCCATTTGAATTTCCAACATATTATTCAACAATGGTGAGATTCAGTTATCTATTCATGATACCAATAACTAGGTAAGATGGTGAAATTCGATCCAGGGTAAACAACCAATAAGATGGAGTGGTAATACGTAATCTTAGTTGTAAATTAGCTAATGATATGAGAGAAGACAACAACCAATAGAGAAAAAAGAAAGGGATTAGGTTTTGAGAGTGAAAAGAACTTGTGCTGACATGTTATGAACATGAACTTAGAGAAAAGGATAAAAAGGAGAGAATCATGCCAGATATATGAAGCAAGAAGTAGGAACGACTGCATTCTCAGTCATACACAGATAAAACAAGTCAGTAACACAACAACAGTAAAGTGAATCAAAGGGTCAGGCTTTCACAGATAGAAGAGAAGAGAAAATAACTAATATGATGTCTGTGCAAAACCACTAAGTGCTGAAGATTATGTAGGAAATAGGAGAAATGTAAGCTTGGAAACAGAGAGAGAAGGATCTGAGAAAGCATGAGACAGAATGATGGTCACTACCTTTATAGTTCAGTCACTTGCAGTAACTATCCATTAAGTTCAGTGACTTAATTCCAGGAGAGAAGAAACCAAAGGTCTCATAGCAGTTGCATAGAAGATCCAGACAGAAAAACACTGGCCATAAAAAAAAAAAAAGCATGTACAAATACGCTTACAAAACCCCCTTTATTTATTGCATTTCTTTTTGTCTGTTTCCTTGTTTGTTAACTAGGTAATTGGGATGAACCTTGGACCCCTTCCTGCCATAGGGTATATCAGTTATATACAAATTATACTAGTCTATACAACATAATACACTTATTATATGAAATATTTCACAGGACACAAGTCAAGGTCACAGAAAGGAGAATGTTTTCTCATTTTGATGTCATGGGAGATACATATCTTTCCTCTGAAAAAATTAGAAATGTCACAACGAACTCACTCAGAAATGCACAATGAAATACAGGTATACAATAATGCATTCTACACATCTCCACCAGACATGATGATATGTTTGGTTGTCATTATGTATAACCTTATCAGAATGGTCTGAAACAAATCTGTTTGCCCACATTTCTGGTCTTTCAGGGGCTCTATGCTCTTCTTATTAGACTACAGCTTTTTAGTTTCCACCCTTACTTGGTTCACCAGCTATCAGATTAAAGACACGGGAGACTTTTTGCCAAGCTCTATGTCTAGAATAAGTCAATTTTCATTTATGGTATGCTGATGAAGTCATAATAAGACTGAAGCATGTGTCTAAACCTAGAAAAAGTCTTGCTCATTGGCCTGAGTGCATTACTAATGTATATCACTGTACCTTCATTATTCAGAGTGCAGAAACATTTATATTTTTTCATGAAATTGACGTTATCACTCATTCCTCCTTAAAGGCAGGTTTGTAAATGTCTTTATTGACATCACTTCTAGGAATAAATTTTTTGTTCTTTTTTGAAGGTAACGGTAATTATAACCCTCAGGTAATTGCTAGGCAGCCAGTTCAACATATCTAGGGTGAAGCACTAACATCCCTTCCACCAGCCTTAGCAATGCATTTATAAACCAGTGGTTTATGCTTTATCCATTGCATTTTAGCATATAAGATGATATTTGCAAGATATTAAGTCGGGGAAGCCAGCATGTTTACTTATTTATTTTGGTTGGTTAAGTTGCTCCCACTAGGCATGGCCTATTTTCAGTGAAGACCTAATGTTGTATTGGTATTGACTAAGAACATCCCCTGCTACTCTCAGTAAGTGCCATGAGATTTTTACACTACCTGTGGTATGGAACCTATGGTACCACCTTATCAGGCAGATAGGACCTTGATTTAAAGTCTCATCCAAAGGACAGCACATCAGGAGTGCAATACCCCCACCTACTGTTATCCCACACTGTACTGCCAGTATGGGACAATTTAATCAATGTAGCCAGTGCAGAGATACAATACACAGCCTTTTGATTTTGTGACATCAAAGGTCAGGATACTTGCCTCTGATACTGAGAGTTATATCCCATGCAGTAGAGTAAACAGAGTATTATACATTAACTTTAACTGCAAATAATGTAGTCAGTACAAATGAGAGAGGCACTCTAGTTTTTTGAATTTAGTCGTGGGAAGTAGAGAGAACCAAATGGCAAAATGAAATCTGACTGTAACATGACGGCCTCGCTCCAGTTTTACATAGTACTTCTAAAGCATGTAGTAAAAACTAACACCACATAACAAAGGATAGACAATAAGACATTTTGTACATAATTATTTGATTCAGTTATAAGGAAAGAGGAAACGTTTAAAAAGTTTTAATTTTTATTGTTTATTAATATTTAAACTGATAAAGCACTGAAGCTGAAATACTTATTGAAATATATGACAATATCGTCATACTCAAAGACCACCATATGAAAGCAATTACTCTGAAATTCTAGGTATACTATTGTAAAAATATCTTGAAGGTATGAAAAACTGTTTTGATCTTAAGTAGTTTAATAAAATATTTGCTTCTAGGCAGCCACAGTTCCAGTTGTAAAAATTCCTGCTGAAGGTATGATTTTACCTGATGAGATCAAAGAAGGACAGTGCAACACAACATTTCCTACATACTTTAGAAGTTTGATTCTATTACATTTGTTCCACAGATGATTTACAAATACAAAGAACAGGACAGCATCAAGTTAAAATCCTTAAAATTCACCTTTAGCCACAGAAATTATGCCAGAGAGAGTTCTCTGCCAGATGACTTCCTCCACCTTATCCGAACGTCACAGAACCAGAATAGACAGTAACCATTTGCCAAGAAGAAATTCATGATCACTTGACACAAAAGCTTGAGAAAAATCAAGAAATACCATTCTGGTGCATTTGCCTTCATTCATGGCTAATGTAAATGTAAATGTAATGACATAAATTCTGAAAGCTGGAGAGAAACAGAGAGAGCTTGCTGAGTCTGTCTATTATTTGCAGATGCTACTTAACGAATTGTTTACTGACTCCTTCTCACATAGGAACTGCATTACATCTATCACGTGAACTCCTCTACTGTTCTTTACCTTAGTAAGTACTCAGGGAGACAATTTCATCTCCCTAGCTACATTTCTATGGAATAAGATTTCCAAATGTCTCCACCGAGCAGTTCAGTTTGTATTCATAGATTGTATCCTTCTACTCTTGTATATTTGATTTTTTGATAGATTCTACTCTGAATATGCTTTGGGTAGTAAAAAATTTCTATTATGTCCAACCTTTGCTTCCTGTCTCAGAAATTCACCAGACAAGTAGACTCAACAATCCTACCTGTTCTCCAGGGGTCTAAAGTCCAGGATAAAAACAAAAATCCAGATTAGGATAAGTAGCCAAACTGATTTCAATCTGAGGGGTGCTATCTAGGTAGACAAGATCCCCTTTAGAAGAAAAGGCAACCAAAAGTAATTTTCAGAAGTAATGTTTATTTCATGGATGGGTTAGTGTCCTTGTTTCATAAAGCTAGTGAACGTACATTGATTTGGCTTTTTTTATGAATGTTCTTAGGAGGGAAGGGGCTGAGGCAGCCAGGTAGGGTAGAAAATTTAGATTGGTGGAGGTGGAGTGCACCTTATTTAAATATTTCCAACTACCCTCCAATAATGTAGTAAAGTGGACCGTCCTGGTACTGCCTGTCACTCTCATTTATAATGTTCAGTCTTTGTGCACTTCATGGTACATTAAAATACATAACAATACTTATTCTTCTTATCTAGTTTCAAAGTAGCCTAACCAAGGATTTTTTTAAATAAATGATAGTGCAACAGAAATAAAACTGAAAATATTTCTAAACACTCACTTCAAATACTTCCTCATATCCATCCAGTAATCAGTGAACTATGAAATCTTTACTTTATCCTTTTCGTTCCATGTGTGTGTGTGTGTGTGTGTGTGTGTGTGTGTGTGTGTGTGTGTGTGTATATATATATATATATATATATATATATATATATGAGTTCCAGTGTCCTCTTTTAATGGGCTCATGTTTCCATAACAGTGCCTGTATTTAGCAGGCTTACTTAAACACAGGCTTTACATTCTACATTTTATTTTGTTTTTCCACATGATCCAGCCTTTACAATTAAACTGCCAGAGCCATGTTTTACAGGACTCATTGGTATGAAGTGTCTCAGATCTTTTGGTTTCAACCATTAGCCTTTTCTGAGTGCAATGAATGTTTCTCTTAGTTTGACAGTTTCCCTTAGTATATCAGCCACAGCCTTAATGTTTTACTTTCAATCCTGCCTTTACAATTGCACTAACAATGCCCTGTTTTACTGAGCTCATTGATGTGAAGTCTTTCAGATTATTTTTTTTCACCAATAAGTGTCTTATAAGTCCTGAGACTATTTTATAGTTTATCAGCCATAAAACAAACAACAGATTCCAGGTACAGGTACTAATGCTCTACAACATAAAGCAAAAAAAAAAAAAAGTACAAACAGCCAAACAAGGAGCACCACAAAAATATGTACTTGAAAAAGAAGTTCCTTTATTGAGCACTTTCATTCAAATGTAAATCTGAACTTCTCCAGAATAAATAATCAAAGAAATCCAAGCACTGAATGCCATTAATAAAAATTGTGTTACCTATTATGGAATACATTTAAATACATTAGCATACTAAAAATATACTAAGCACATGTAAATATAAAAGAAATCACTTCAAAAATACTAAAATACTAAAATAGTAAATATTACATAACAATTCTTAGCCAGCCTTTTGTTCCTTTAAAACCTTAAATATTTTTAACATCACTAATCCCAGGAAGTGTATCAGCTTGCAATCTAATCTGCCATTTGATTTCTCTAATTTCTCACTTGTTCTTTAAGTTACCCCCCCCCCATAATCACACAGTTCATGCTCCAAAACACTAAACATAAACTTTCTTTTGTAACCTACACAACTACAAGTGTATCTATAACGTGCATTATTAAAATCTTTAGTTTTAATGGAATAAATATGCTCTCTGATCCTTGCACTGAATTTTCTTGTAGTCATTCCTATATAAAAACACAAACATTCTATATACTGAGAAATATAAGCTATCCCTATTCAATTACAATTGTATTGCACAGGTACATAAATGGTCTCAATTGTCTACTGTAAATAAATAAAAGTATTTTCCTGTATAAAGCAGAAATAATGTCCTGTTGAAAAAAAGTTTTAAGATTTAAAGTTATTTTATGACTAAAGCTTGGTTGATCACCCATTATAGAAACCAGTTCAAAATTCCCCTTAACAATATTCCAATTCTTGGATGGAACTTCTGTAATGGATGGACTGTCTAGAGAAATGGCTAGACTAAAAAGAAATAGTATAACCCATAGTTTTACCGTCTTCACTTCTATCCTTTCTTAAAATATCCTTTACAAAGTAAACTGGGCAATTTAGTGTTTCTTTCGTGAATAATCTGGGTACTAATGTTATTCAACATTTGAACATTGTAACCTCTTTTAATAAATAGCTGGGTGATAACTGAGATCGCACTCAAAAAATCACAATCATGAGCCATTAACCTAGAGGCTTCTATAATGTACATAACTGTTAAAAATGTGCATGCCCTATATATCCTACTATTAAATTTTCCACATTTACTATTCATTTATATGGTAATATCCAAAAAAATCAAAAGTGGATGCCACAGAACCAATAGAAAACCTTTTAAAGAATGAGTAGTTGGGGTTTAACTCATGTACAAACAAGCAAACTTCTTCTGTGGAACCTTTCCAAAAACACTAGGTCATCCACAGATCTCTTATAAAAGGAGTACAAAGAAACAGTGATCAAAATCTATAGGTCCTACAAAATAAGAACCAGGTTGGCAAAAGACAGTGCAGCCGTGGCCTCCATCGCTACCCCTCTCACTTATTTGCAATATCTATAGTTGAAAATAAAAAAAAAAAAAAACATTTCCAACAATAACTCTAAAAAAATACATAGTTTGTTAATAAAATTGGTCATAAAATCCGTATATGTAGCCAAGTAAAATCTCACAAGATCTGCCCCTTCATCAGTGGAAATACTAGTAAACATTAGCTGAATATCCAACCTAAACATTATATTTTCTTCCACATTAAATACAAAATTTCCAACTCTAACTAAAAACTCCAATGTGTCTTTAAGATAACTATCCAGCAACTGTGCAATGGGGTTGAAAATACTGTCTAGAAATAATGAAACACCTTCAGTGATCAAAGCTGCAGCTGAAACAAGTGGCCTGAATAATGGAAAACAGACTTTTTTAAATTCACTTTGGGTATTCCAAACGTAATAACTAGCTGAGGACCCTCAATGTATATAAAATCAAACATTATAAACGTAATATAACCTAGAAATCAGAAAGTATCATATAAATATATTTGTACTGCTGATGCATTTCAAATCATTGCACTTCTATAATATATATATAATATATAATAGCTTTCACCAGCTTGCACAAAAATCACACAGATCCATGATCACAAAACCACCCCCCATCAGCTTTCATGACCAATTCCTTAACCAAATCACATTCATGATGGTTTAAATTATAATAATTATAGTGAACTCTTTTGTCACAAATAGATATAACATCCTTAACACAAGTATCATAGAATGCCTTTGAGGGGTACTTTAAAAGAAGGCTTAAATAAGCAACCTTTGCTCAGATATGAAATTCTAAAAATAAAATTTAAGTTTTTTCTTCTAATAAAAAAATTTAAATTAGTTAAAGTGTCAACTTTGTTCAACATAAAACCTGGTATAAAGAGAAACCAGTTTAAACAAATCCAAATGCCTATCAGAAAAAGTTTATTTAGTGCAAATAAAAATGAAACCATTACTTTCCACTAGAGGGTTCGATCTTCAGCTGGGGTGCCTTCTGTGCAGAGTCTGCATGTCCTTCCTGTGGTTGCGTGAGTTTTCTCTGGGTGCTCCAGTTTCCTCCCACAACCCAAAGACATGCTGTAGGTGGATTAGACACTCTAAAATGGCCCTAGGCATGAGTGTGTGTGTGTGTGTGTGTGTGTGTGTGTGTGTGTGTGTGTGTGTGTGTGTGTGTGTGTGTGTGTGTGTGTGTGTGTGTGTGTGCCTTCTGTGGAAGGTTGGGCACCGGGCTGGCAACTCAACACTGTAAAACTCCACTGCCAATCATGAGCAGAGACGTGATCTGCTGTGGCGACCCCTAACTGGGAAAAGTCGAAAGAAGAAGAAGAAGAAGACTTTCCACTAGAGACTTCTCAATCTGTCCATCACAGTTTACTTTCTGCTGCAAGCATGAAACTGCCCTCTCATTTCCCCTTCTCCCCATTGTCCCAAATGATAGCTCTGAGGATTTTGTAAATTCCCCCCACAATAAATGCTCATTATTTTTCCTTAGTTCTGCTGACCCTGTCCAAAATTCTCTTTACTCTCCTTGGAGATATGGATTCTAAAAATCTTGTGTGTTCTTAACAATTCCATTACTTGGGAAATGCTGCCAGTCATAACAAATCAAATGCATGTCACAAACGGATGTCATGTGATGCTCATAGGAGGGGAAAGGCAATACCATTATCATAAACTGTTTGATCCCAAGAAATCTTTTCCTTTTTCCTCTCTACCAAAGTTTTAATATAGCAGACTGTAGTAATAAACACTGCTTCATTTACTATAATGAACCAAACTGAACCATACTGTGAATTTTATCATCTAGTTTTTATAATTTTATCATGCAATTAATTAATCAAATGCTCACTGTGTTTAACAAGTAACTTCAATAATTGCAGTTCAGCTAAATTGTAAAAAATATCATTTACATTTAATCAATTAAGAGACTTGTAAAAACTAAGCTTTTTGGGAACAATCATTTAACTAATACAGAGTTCTAACTATAAGTTATCGTATACTAACAATTGGTACCTGTTCAATTTCTTCTCAAAACCTTTAACACAATTTTTAAGAGTGGGGCCACCACTGGGATAGTGGGTAACTACAGCCACAAAACTATTAGACACACTAAAGGGATTCTCTAGCTGATGTAGAAAAGAACTCAGCCTGGATCTAGAATTAACCCTTCCTGTAGTAGATGAATGTGACCCAAGATTCACTGCATTTTCTAGTCCATCTCTAAGAGTAACATCACTATCACAAACGTCCTAAGAAAGGTTCTGTGAAGAAATGCTACAAACCTTCAATGGATTCAATAGCTGCTGAGACATCAAAGAAACAGAAGACTGGATTCCTCATAAAACAGTAGCAATATTTCCAAACATAGCACAGAAAGTCTTAGGAAATGGATGCAGAAAAAAAAATACCGAACATCAGAACTATCATGGTGATTCAAAGAATTGGCCATGAGCTAAGTAACCACCAACAAAACAAGCAACAATTTCCAGGTACAGGTGCAATAGTCCACAACAAAAACAAAAAAGCACTAACAGACAAACAGGAAGCATGACAAAAAAATATATTTGAACGAGATGTTTGTCCAAATGTAAATCTGAATTTCATCAGAATAAATAATCCAAGAAATCCAAGCATTCAGTACCATCAATAAAAATCATGTGACCCATCACCTGACACGTGTTTATCAGTCATGTCAAAAATTAAGTGTGACAGTTGATCGTTTAACTGATTAATCTTTAACATTTCAGTAACAGTGTTGTCTTTTTCTGAGGCTCATTGATGTAAAGTCTCTGTTTTTCTTGACACAGATCTTTTTATTTCTCCAAGTAGTCTCTACTGGGTACAAAGACTGCTTGCCATAGTTCACATTTCCATAAACCAAACCCAACATGCTACTAACAAACTTTCTATATTTGGAATTCCAAAATAGCATGGATCATGTGTGAGAAACCTAGTCCTTTAGTGACCCTTAGATGAAGTGTTTGCCTAAGACACTCACAAAACTTATTTTATCAGGGATTGTTTGATGTTCTCAAGCCATATGTGACTTCACAATTGCACTCGATTGTTTTGTCATTGCAATCATTTCCAAAGCCAATTCTAGAACAGAGAACTCACAGCATTTCACCTAATGAAAGATCTTAAAGTAAGTGAAAGATTAAAGATTAAAATATTAAAAAAAAAACAAAAATAAAATAACTTAAACATAAACTGAATGAGCCAAAATATCCTCATACCTCAAGTTACATTCCACATCTACTTTCCATTTCTTTTTCACATTCTTTTCTTGTTGTTGGTGGTTCCTTTTTCTCTGCTTCTACTCCTGGGTAACAAAACATTCCAGTTCTTTGGTATTTGAATGTCACAAGTCGGCTCTGCTCTTCCTGTCTACCTGGAGTCTGATGTTCCCCATTCTCCTTGGTGTTTCTTGCAGAACAGGAGGAAAGTCCTGTGCAGCAGGGGGATGTAAGGCTTTTCTTGAGCTCTGGGCATTTCATTCTGCTGCAGCAAGATGATTGGGTGGACCATGGTCCACCCTTTAATGGGTGTGGTGAACTTACATGCTGGACACAGTTACAGGGAGGTTATCAGTCAATCAATCTCTGATACTGTTTTGGCACTTTATTTCAAACAAACACTAGTCAAGGTCTTATGTTTTATCTAAGCCAAATGTATAACTTGGGCTTTTAAATCTTGTTAGTGCATGTTATTACTGTGCTGGGACCAGCCCCCTGAGGCCAACTCAAATGAAGTAAAGAATAAAAACTAAAAGTAAGCGAAAATAACATGACAAATACATTTATAAGATAACAGTGAACAGAAAGGGTCAGACTCTAGGGTCAATTGCAAGCATTATTAAATGAAATTAATCCATTAGGATGTGATTCTAGTGTCCCAAATAGTTGGAGAGCTGCACCACATTTAAAAAATGTCACTCCCATTAAGATTGAAATATTACAAACTCCATTTTCACCTAGAGGGGTGAGGAAATGTTTGGAAAGTCTTTAATGCTTTTGCTGTGTCTACTAAGGCTTCCTTTGATTAATAAAATACCTTGTGAGTTAGTTTCCACAGTGCCAGAATGCTTGTAATAGTGCAGTTATAGTTTATGCTAGGAATTATTATTCCACTTATTTGTTGGTGTGGCTCCATCTTTCCCATGATTGCTCTCCTGTTCTAGTTTTCCAGACTATAAAATGTAAATCTGCCGTGACCAGGATGGTCCACTAACTTTGAGTTTGTTAATGATCTTTCCAATACAAAAACTGTTGCAGAAGTTACACTGAGCCCTGTACACCACATATTCAGTGTTCAGTTACCTTTCATTTTGTTCCAGTAAGTTCTGTTGGTATTTGGGCCAATGAAGTATTCAGTCCCACTTAAGAAATCACACAATCTGCAATCAGGGGGTTCTACATTTAAATGTCCCTTTGTTGGGACCAGTTACATGCATACATACATACATACAGATATTTCAAGCATGGGCATTAAAGTCATATATCCATATACCCAGGTCCTTAAATGAGTCTATAGTTTCAATCACTGTGTGCTGTATTAAATATTCACCTTTCAATTTATGTCTCCCAAATTTCATATGCTTAGTTTTTGATGTATTTACCAGCATATTATTCTCCTGTGCACAAATGGTCAATTTGGTCAAATTCTTTTGCAGATATGCCTTATCTGTAACACATGTAATCAGATAACGCA
Organism: Protopterus annectens; assembly: GCF_019279795.1. Lineage (NCBI taxonomy): Eukaryota > Metazoa > Chordata > Ceratodontiformes > Protopteridae > Protopterus > Protopterus annectens. Next base: position 860,059,528 of record NC_056737.1, on the reverse strand, counting down.
ATTTCAGGTCGTCTGCATATAGAGTGTGGAATACCTCAGATGAAAAAGTTAGGTCTAAAAGATACAATCTAAACAAGTAAGCATCTAGGAGAGAACCCTGTGGGACACCCTGACTGTAACCACGAATTTCACCTAACAAACCTAACTGTCCACTTGCTGTATGATACTTGCCATGTCCTATTTGTAAGTCATGCAGCTATCCATCTTATCAAGAGTACGTCAATACCTAGTTGTACTAATTTATTGATCAGTGTTTTGTGTATGACCCTGTCAAATGCTGAAGTTAATCTATATAAATTGCATCACAGCACATAGCTGTTATTATATTGTTATAGAACATCATGTCACAAGTGATAATGGATCTATTTTCAACATATGCATGCTTTCCAGTTCTGACAATAACTTATCCAATATTATCTTCTCCATTATTTTTCCACAACATGAAAGTAGACTTAAGGGTCTAAATGATTCTGGGTTTGTCCTTCTCCCCTTTCCCTTAAAGGCAGGTAGTACATGTCTCCAGTCTTGAGGAATCTCCCCATATTTATATGACCTAGTGAATAATAGATATAATGTTATTGTAAGTTCTTGCTGAAGTGTTCTCAGGTCATTGTTACGAATTCTGTCTTCTCCCTGTGCTTTGTTTGGAACCAGTTTGTGCAGTTCTTTTTCAATATAATCTAATTTGATTCCAGTATCTGGGGTTACCTGGATGTCACTAGGACAACTTATCACCCCCTTTTGTGAAGTCAAACTGTTTTGCATAAAATTTTGTAAATATATCTATAATCTGTTGTGTCTGAGAATAAATTGTCGAATCTGCACAGTTTATCAATTTGTATGTCTTTATTCCTTCCTCATCTTATGTATCTATAAAAAGGTTTCCTATTATGCTGTTATGCCTTTTGCTTCAACCCAGCACCTGATGCTTCTGAATGCAAATTTCTTTCAAGGATCATTTCCAGTTGCTCAGTATCAGAAATTTTTACTCAGATGTCTGTAATCACCTTTCCTACTTTCCTGTAATTTGTTGTAAAAGTGAGAGTTATAATCCTTTTTCTATGTTCTTCATTTGGGTCTTTGTACATACTTCTGAATTCTCTTGTTAGTCTGCCAGTTGGGTCCTATAGAATAAGGTCATTACAGTCCTGCAGAGTTCAGATGTGGTCCAAGATAGAATTAAGCAGCTTGCTGATCTACCCTCCAGCCAAATATTCTTTCTGTAGGTTGTTGAGGTTTACAGGGGACTCTTTGAACTTTTTGGAGACCCTGGTTATCCTAGTCTATGTTAAATATTCGAACATCCAAAATGTCAAACGTTACATGGTTGAGACCAAATGTTCGGCATTTGGATGTTCGAATATGAAATAAAAAAAAATAAATAAAAAAAAAACACACACCTTAACAGTGCGAGAAGGGGACAAGCCCCCCTGCGCCCCCACACCCCCCCTACTTAAATATACCAACTCCAAGACTGCACTTCAGTACAGAAAAGGGAAATTCTCCCATTCTGTACAGTACGGTGCCCTTGAAAGTGAGTCTTCAAACACTTGAAATTTCAACATCTGGTCTCGACCATGTAATGTTTGAAACTTTAAGCGTTCGAAGAATTGACATAGACCCGGCTATCCTCATCATTTGAGACTTTATAATGTTTTTTTTGTAATCTGTGGATGCATGCTGCTTTGAAACACCATCATGTTCACCCAAGTAGGTTTCCTAAAGTGGTTGTTACTGAGGATTCCTTTCCAGATCTTTGGAAATGGCTAAATCTAGGAAGTTCACTGCTTTTTTGCTGTAGATGTAGGTAAATCTGAAAATGTTTCTGGAGTTATTTATAAAATCAAAAAATGATTTCAAGTTTGTCTCTTCCCCTTCCCAGACAATGAAATGTTGTCAATAAAATGCAAGTAGTGTTTTACTGACGTCATTAATCCGCTCTGATATACTGTTTCTTCTTCATCTTATTTTCCTACAGCTACATTTGCAAGGCTGGATGCAATGGTCACTCCCATGGCTATTCCAGTGGTTTGGAATATTTCTGCTTGAAGCTAAAAAAAGTTGTTACTTAGGTAAATGCTCAGATGTCTACCTAAAAGATCTGTCTCACCAGGTAGTCCCATCCTATCACTCAAGTATGCTACAGTGGACACAGCAGCGATGTGGAAGCACATTATACAGTGTTTCTACAACCTTTGTGACTAAGAAGGTTTTAGCATTGATGGTGACATTTCTGATCTTTTATGGAAGTCCATGGTATCAAGTATAAAAGTCTTGTTATTCTCAGCCAAAGATTGAATCTGAACCTCCAGATAGATGGAGATAGGCTCTGTGATCACCTCTCCGCTGGCTACTACTGCTCTATATGGTGGAGCCAGTAAAGCTTTGCGTGGTCTGGGTATCCCAAAGAAGCTGGGGGTCTTTGGGTGAGCAATGGTCAGGAAATCAAATAGTTTAACACTGACCAGATCATCTTCATGCATTATGTGTAGTTGTTCATGCATGTCACTGTCAGCGGTTTGAGCACTGTTGGGTCAAACATGCTGTAAAATCGTGTGCTACCAAGAATGTCTTCAATCTTTCAGCTGTCATAATTCTTCTAGTTTTGTTACTGCTGAGGACAATGTTAGTGTAATTTAAAGGCATGATACAAAGTAAAATGTTAAGGCTTTGGCTGACAAACTAAGAAAACAGCCTCTGTACTGTAAAAAGGCTAATGAAACCAAAAATCTGGTAGCCATCACACCAATGAGTGTTATAAAAAAGGGCACTGGTACTTTCATTTTAAAGGCTGGAATATATGGTACAAAAAAACAGAATGTAAAACTTAAAGTCTATTATTTAAGAAAGCTTCCTAAAACATTACAGAAACATGAGCCCATTAAAACAGAACACTGAACCTCCTATGCATACAAAATAAAAGAAAGATGTTAAGATTTGATAGCTTGTTGATTGATGGAAGGATCTGAGGAAGTATCTGAAGTGAAAACATTTGCAAATGTTTTGGATTTTATTTCTATTATGCTGTTATTATTAAAAAAATCTTCAGTTAGGCTACTTAGAAACTATATAAGAAGAACAAAATAAGTGTTGTTATGCATTTATACATGCTATTTGCTTCTTGGCCCTGACAACCAAACTTGTTAGGTTGTAACCTCTCTTTATGTGGTTACTGTTTCCAACATACCTCCCAACTGTCCATATTTTCACAAAATGTCTAGATTTTTGCCTCATATTTTGTTTTGCTCCTCAAAAAGTTGTGGGCTTCTGGAAAATAATTTTGGAATGAAGTCATTAAATAATGACAGACATTTGAGTTTCAGATCCCTCAGAATAATGCATGCTAATAGAAAACCTATTATTCTAGTATCTTTATAAGTTTATATGAGCACTATTTAAACTCTGTCCCTATTTTTTGGACCTTTGCCCCTCTATTATTTTTGCCTTTGTCTAGATTTCTTATGCTAAAAGGTTGAAAGATATGAATTCAAGTCATGCACCATGTTTGTTTCTGTTTTCTTAACTGCCTCCTTTTTCAGAAATGTAAGGCTTCCAGAACTGAACACAATATTCAAGACATGATCTTTCCACCTGTTGCACAGAGTGATAGTAGCATCTTCTTTTCTGTTTTTAAGACCTCTTCTATGTGTCCAATAAAAGCTAACTTCTTTACTGAGGAAAATAACAAAACAACAGGTATGCTTTATAATTGTTCATAAAGATGACCAAATAATGTTACTCACCATTATGACTATAATGACATATTCTACAAGTATTCCTTGCTGCTGCACAATATTCTTTTTCTTGTTGTTGCTCAGGGAATATTATCCATCCATCCATCCATCCATCCATCCATCCATCCATCCAACCGACCATTCATCTATCCATCTGCACCCCTATTTTCCACTTTTGTACATGGGGTCAAGGTGTCCCTTCAACAGTGACTATCATCTAGAGCCAAGGAATACACTGCTGGGTGGCTACCTCTGTCACAGTTGGTTTTCCATACTACACATACCTATGCATGTACACACACCTACGGCCAATTTATAGTGTTCAGTCCACCTACAGCCTGACTTTAGAGTGAGGCAGAAAACTGCAGCATTCATAGAAAACTCACACAAACACAGGGAGGACATGTAGACTCACCACAGAAGGCATCCTAGCCATGGTCGACCTAGAGAACCTCTTGCTGTGAGGCAGCAATGCTATTCGCAGTGCCTCTGTGCCACTCCAGGGATTATTGACCCCATAAGTCAAAAGGTACCTTTATAAATAAAATATACTGTGGTAAGAAGTCTGCTGTGGATAGCAAACCACTGAGTCAGATTATACAAAATTTTTAACTTTTCGAATCCTAATACAAGACATGTAACTAAGGCTTCTTTTCACTGTTAACAGACTGAAGTCCTTGATCAAGTAACAGAAAATTTAAAATATGGTTTAACTTCAGAGAAAAACATGGTATGCAATAATCCAGCTAAAGATACTGAATTTGTAGCCAAATAAAGTCTGGTAAGTGTAAATACAGTACTAGTACATAGAGTCACATAAAGAAAACAATACCCTATGCAAGTACAGATCCAACATAACATAGGAAAGAGAAAGGCATTTCCAAACAAAAGAGAAACTCTTTAGTACACCATTGTGGGGATAGATAGATAGATGATAGATAGATAGATAGATAGATAGATAGATAGATAGATAGATAGATAGACAGACAGACAGACAGATAGATAGATAGATAGATAGATAGATAGATAGACAGACAGACAGACAGACAGACAGACAGATAGATAGATAGACAGACAGACAGACAGACAGACAGATAGATAGACAGACAGACAGACAGACAGACAGACAGATAGACAGACAGACAGACAGACAGACAGACAGGCAGGCAGACAGACAGACATACAGACAGATAGATAGACAGACAGACAGACAGACAGACAGATAGACAGACAGACAGACAGACAGACAGACAGACAGATAGATAGATAGATAGATAGATAGATAGATAGATAGACAGACAGACAGACAGACAGATAGATAGATAGATAGATAGACAGACAGACAGACAGACAGACAGATAGATAGATAGACAGACAGACAGATAGATAGATAGACAGACAGACAGACAGACAGATAGATAGATAGATAGATAGATAGATAGATAGATAGATAGATAGATAGATAGACAGATAGACAGACAGATAGATAGATAGATAGATAGATAGATAGATAGATAGATAGATAGATAGATAGATAGATAGATAGATATACTGTATATCTTTGTTGGTTAACCATTTCCCCATTATAGATTACAAACCGTTAACAATCTGTGGTCCAAACCTGCAAGAAGGATAGAATTTGAGACTAGACTACAATCATACAGTTTCAATATTTTGCAAAATATGGGAAGGAAAACTCTACAGATTGTATGTCTCAATGTCTTTCACCTGTTAGTTTTATTGAAACACCAAATGATCAGTGGGAGCTGAGGACTTCATAAATTTTATTGCAAGGAGTGCAATACTTACTCTAGAAGAAATTCACAAAGAAACTAAAGAAAAAAAAATCATGTTACAGCTTGTTAAAGATTTATATGAAATAAATACCTGCCACATAATAAATGTCTGTCTATCTTAAGGTTCAAGCATAAACAAATTTGTAAATGGTAAATCTGAACTGTGTCTTGGAACTGTGATTTTTATCATAAAAGGTATTTATTTTGCAATGCCAGCTACACTACAGGATAGAGCACTGCAACTAGAATGTGAAAGTCACCATAAGAAAGTACTGGTCAGAGCTAATGTGCTTCCCTGTCATGGATAAAACAAACCATGTTTCAGGATTTAAACATTTCCATAAGTTGTCTCCACACTTGAGTTTCTCATGGCCTAAAATGAGTACAGATTTCTAAGGTCTTTTGTAGTATGGAGAACATTTATTCATAGTTATTAACCTTCACAGAAAGCATCCTGCAAAAGAACCTTCTCATTCCACAACTGTGGTTCCATTAATGGATAAATTACATTTGCTTTTGAAATTCTACATATATTGACAACTGGCAGAACCATCCTTTTAATACTCAATAGTTCCGTGTTTTTTCAAAATATCTTGGATTCATATCACAGATTCATTAACATTCTAGGAAAAGCGTTAAGTATAGCTTAAATGTAAAAAAAAAAAGAACTGAAATGTAGGGAATTCCATGGAAATAATATTTGCAAATATTGCAGAGACAGAGAGTAGAACTACCTCACATGGCAGTTCTCAATATACTACTAAAGCCTGCAGTTAAAATCCATCTAAAAGTAATATGAACATCTTACATTTAAATGTATATTAAATTATCAGGTAATCTTACATTTAATATATGCTAAATCATCAGATAATCTTGCAAACACCTCAGACTCCAAGTTCCATAGCAAGATGAAACGGTCTGACAACTGAATAGAAAAACTGCTAGCTATACTTTTTTAGAACAGTAAAGAGCTAATAAACATTTTTCATTATTTTGTTGAACCACACCTGAAAATAAATGGGAATATGGTCATTGAATTTATAAATGAACATAAGCCAGATAGAAATGTGTCATTTAGCAAAAAGGTACCCTAATCTTGCTTAGTATTATTAGAATATGATGGCCTTGCATCCCCAGAAAATTATAAATAGTAAAATTAACTTTCAGAGAAAGTTAGATCTCAGAGTTAGAATGTTTCAGTATGAATGCTTTGTCATAGGGCTATAAGTCCAGATTTTGTAAAAAAAAAAAAAAATATATATATATATATATATATATATATATATATATATATATATATATATATATATATATGTGTGTGTGTGTGTGTGTGTGTGTGTGTGTGTGTGTGCCAGCACAGTGCAAATTATAAATGTCTGCCCAAAATGTTGCAGTCACTGTGAAAGATACACTATTAACATTTGCTTAAAATATGTAGTTGAATATCACTACAGCAAAGAGAAGAAATCACTACTCTGACACAAGAACATGTACCAATGAAACCTGTTCAGATCTTGCACATTTGTAATGCAAATGTTAACATGTTTTTAGCGATAGATATATGAAGTCCGAGTACTGTAGCAACTCAATGACGGAGTGGGGCTAATTAAGTATTAATATATGCATGCACATACTTGGATTTCCAGGCATGTAAACGGAGCCGTACCTTCCGCCCCTGCTACTGCCTGTTCCCCTACCAATATGTGTAACATGAGCCAGAAGGCTTCAGTTTAGAATGTTACCATACAGTTAAACAGAAACAGTTTGTGCTTTGCCACCGAAGTAAGAGAACTGAAATTGAAGCACATCTTTGTCAATAGATTTCATTCAAAACCATCTGACTCTCTTTTGCTTAGATTTCAGAGTTAAAATCATTTAGTATGTGGTGACAGTCTTTTAAAGATAAAGCCACCTTGCCTTTGTCAGAAAGATTCTTTGCTGCATCGCTGGAATTCAAACTATGTCTTAGCAGTCTGCAGACTGCAACACACCAGAGAAAGGGGAAATGCCATAATATATATTTTCCAAGATAGCTTACAGTCTGAGAGGTGGTAAGTTAGTTTCTCTCTTGCCATCTGAGTTAAACAGATCTTTTTATAGTTGTAATTATATTGTAATATTGCTAGAAAGAGTCTGTTTAGTTAACCATGTTTTCTGTTTTGAAAACTGTTTTTTCATTAAAAAAACTATAGCATAGAGCACAGAACATCAAATTACTTTTATTAGATTAAATTATACTAGGCAAGGCAAACCAACCAGTCAGAAACCACAAAGTAGTAACTAGTGCTATTAAATTTTAACTAGAATAGTGAACCAATATCCAGTCATACAAACATACCAGACTACATGATTTTATTAGAGCATCTACTATTTTATTTGCCTGTTTTATTATAATAGTGTTTAGCCTTAAGCACCATAATATACTGGGCACTGCACAGGGAGTGTTTATTAATGTCTCTGGTAAAATGCCATACAAATCCAAACTTAACCGAAGCATAAATTGTTTCAAAACACAGGTGAAAATGAAAGTCCTGTTCAGTATAGAGAGCATACCTGAAGCAAAAAGTATTCACAATAATTTAAAAATAATTGCAGAAAGTAATGGCAATGAAAGAGAAGGCATACTGCTAGGAAAATTGTGTTGCCTCTTTTCAGGTGCCCAAAATGAAACGTTTTTATGGAAATGTGAAATTTTGCCAGATAACACATACCTACAAGCATTGCAAAGGAGTAAACTTCACTTGTTTTAAAAAAAATAGTTCTGTATGATGGTTTATATAATATTCAGATGTTTCATATACAAAATAATAATTTGTGCAACTATTAAAGGAAACATGGGCATCTTTTTTGTCTTACATTTTCAGGTCATTTGCATCTTCCATGTCTTTTTTGTTTACGATACAGCTGCCCAAATAGGGACTACTCTGCATGATAAGGACAGGTGGCAGCCCTGTGTCCACTGTGACCAATGTTTTATACATTAAATGGATTTTCCAATGCATGCTGCATTTAGCAACTCCCTGAAGACACTAAAGAAGCTAATTCTTTAAATGTGCACCAAAGTCACTATGGGAATGGCTGCATCCATACTGTATTGTAATTTTTCCAGACGAAAAATAGGTAGCATGATACGGATTGTTGAATAGCTCTTTTCAGATAAAAAAAAAAACAAAATGCCACAAAACAAAGGTAAGTCATGCAAAAAAGACAAACAAAGTAAAAATGTTTGCAAATAAAAATGGAAATCTTGAAATTTAAGTAGAAGATGGAAACGAGATTTAGTATAATGTGTCAACTTCTTGAGAGTAAAAAGTTGAAAAATTATTAAAATGTACTGGAAGAAGTTCTACAATTTTTTGCCAGCTCACCCATCTTCAGGGAAGGATGGGACTGGCAGTCAAGGAGTAATTATTTTTGGTGGAGAACAAAGATAGTAGTCCAGCAGCATCTATATACGTAGTGCACATTGGGAACAGAGCATGACAGTGGGCAGTATATACTGAAAAAGTCCTCTGTAACTGCCAGAGTGGTGTCATACCAGAACACCAAGATCTCTCTGCACACTTCCACGATCAACTACAGTAAGGTTTGCCTACTTACAGAGCCCCAGTCTAGACTGTAGAAGAAGATCAAGGAGGGGCACCAGTACACAGCTCCATCAAGAGCAAATAAAAAATAAATAAATAAACAAATAAATGCAATATTTTTTACTTGTAAACTAATTTGCAGTTTAAAACAAAGTCAGATAATATCTAATAAAAGAAAGGCATTCACAAAATAAAATCTGTTAAGTAATAAACAAGATGCATGAAGATTTATATTTTTCCAGGTTGCTAGAAGAACATACTAACAGTGTGAATTTATTCTGTGGAAGCCACAGCAGCCAATGAAATGGCAACATGTACATCGCATTACAACTTTTTTTTATGGACAGAATCTGATAAACTCTTTTGGAATACCTCTTTCAGCAAAATGAAAAAATATAATATACATTGAGACAATGTTAATTCAGATGAAGAGTGGCAAAATGTAAGGAAGCAAATAAATACATATATATATATATATATATATACATACATATATAAATGCCAAAGTAAATTCAGCACAAGGGAAAGAATGCATGGAAACAAATATTTCCAATAAACTCTAGTACTCTTTTGAAAGCAAGAAGTAGATAACAAATAAAACTGCAGCACATTTCAGGAAACTTATGTACATTATTTGCAGACAATGTACATTAAAACCAAATCACACTTCTCACATTAGAAAATAAAAAAAAAAAATAAAATAAAATAAAAAATTAAGAAAAAATATCGCCATTGGTGAAATCATCGTTGAACTCTTGTAGTGCTAAAACAACAATATGCAATTCAGAGTCATGAAAGAATCATATTGAAAAAACATTCATTAACAACTGTTTTTGGATGTCTCTGAATCAAACACTTAACATGTCTGGAAATTTCCTTCAGCATAGTTACCTACAGTCACAATCATCCCAAGCCACACACACACACACACACACACACACACACACACACACACACACGTGTGTGCATTCATACACACACACACACACACACACACAGTCACACAAAGAAAACAAACATGGGTGCGTGCTTTCACACACACACACACACACACACACACACACACACACACACACACACACACACATGCACACACACAGCTTCACAATACTTAACTTCTGTAGGACAAATAGTTCTTCTCCTGCCACTGACAGAAATGGGCACATTTCCATTGCTTCATTCTGAAATACCACGGTAGAGCTTGTTTTTGAATTGCTCTACATCTCTATTTCAATCATGGTGTAAAACTCCAGGGTGTGGTACTTGGCTAGTTTCTATTAGCTATGTCCACATTTCCATGGGGCAATATCCAGCGCGACTGCTATAGCACTACTAATAATAAGACACATCAAGACAGGAAGAACAAAATTGTTTCTTAACCTTAGCACCTCAGCATACGACTTCTAGAGTTATAATTTTTCAGCAGCACTGATTCTTTATAAATCCAGTTCAATTAGTTCTAACTGAAATCACTTTACTTGAATCAAACATTGCCAATTAATGACTATGTTCAAACCCTAGAGGGTCAAAGTATTAAATTTCAAAATTATCTAAGACTCTAAAGGATTTAAGATTAACCTTTTGTCTCCCCCACGTCATATTACATTGGACTAAACTAAAACTTTAAAGCTACTTATTTAACCATCATGTTTCTCATGTGCATGTCACACCATTGTATTCTCAATTTTTTAAGTCTAATATCTGACAAATGTTCCTGTATCCTAACGTTAACCTTTCTTTTAGTCTGGCCAATGTACTGCACAGGACTTTTGTTCGTTATAATATTTTTTTACGTTTCTTATTAATATTAACTTCTGTACATCTTAATAGTTATCTACACACTTTGCATTTTAAAACTCTAAGTTTGCATAAGCAGGGGCATAGGCAGCTGTCATTGCAGTACCTCTCTTCGGTCTATACCATTTTTTTCCAAAAAGAAAACTATTATGTCTCAAACAAAAATGTAAAAGGAAAGTACAAAAGAGGCATAAGGACCTTCCCCCAAACATTTGGCTACTGCCAAAACCCCATATGGATGTTCAAAGGAAGTGTACAAATCTTTAACATCAACAAAAATCCAGAACATACAATTGTTTCAACACACATATTATTGTCTTTAGAAACAAATGGCTCATAAAACAATTTATGATTAAGGAGCCATTTTTCAGGATTTTGTAAAAATGTAAATTAGAAACATGGAAGATTGTGTGTGTGTGCGTGTGTGTGTGTGTGTGTGTGTGTGTGTGTGTGTGTGTGTGTGTGTGTGTGTGTGTGTGTGTGTGTGTGTGTGTGTGTGTGTGTGTTTATATAAGGGGTGGATGCTTTGCTTAACTGGGGCATCAAGTTGGTTTATGATATATTTGGTTCCTCTGCTAATTTTTCAGATATCACATTATCAGTTGATAAAGGGGGAATAATGAAGAGTTGTTTGTTTAGGAAAGAAACATCAGCAAACACACTTTACATGCAACTAGTGGATACCCCCCCCCCTATTTGATTATATTGTTACCTTTTGGAGAATGTTTGCATTTGAGACTCAATACTATGGGTTGTATGATGTGGTTAAGGTAAGACAGATGATTATTAATAGGTTGGTTAAAAAAGGTTATTCCAAACAGATGTTAGAATCCTTGCTAACTAAGATAGTGAATCAGGGAACAACTAATGTTCCACAAATACATGAGAGGCAGGAAGAAAGGATGGAAATTGACACTATACAGAAATACTAAATTGAAAGTGTGGATAAGTGTGGATAAGTGGAAAATGTGGTAACGAAGTTCGCAGATGACTGCAAACTAGGAGCCATAGTCAAGTCCCCAAATGGTGTGGGCATCCTACAGAAGGGCCTTGCTGAGACAGATGCCTGGTGTCAGAGCCATGGCCTCAGGCTCAATGCCAAAAAGTAAAAACTCTGTACCCATGAACTACCACATAAGCAGCAATCTACTTAACACTGAATGTGTGATAAGAGACCTTGGGACCCAGGTGGACAATAGTCTCTCCTTTGATAGTCACATCGCCACAATAGTCAGGAAGTCCTTCTATGTGGCACACTTCATCATAAAAGGGTTCTCATCCAGGAAAAAAGAGGTCATTGTTCCCCTCTACTCGACATTCATTAGACCCATTATAGAGTACAATGCCCCCTTTTGGAATGTACCTCACAAGACATCTGCAGCAGCTGGAAAGGCCACAGAAGTACCTCACAAAGAGGATTACTGGCCTCAAACAAATGCTCTACACTAACCGCCTCAAAAAACTCCAGCTTTACTCTGTAGCATATTGCCTACTCTGAGGTGATCTCTGCCTAACATATAAAGCTATGTCAAACCCACAGCTGTTGGACATGCTACACCTAAAGAAATCCAAATCCCTCCAAGCTACACACTCTCTAGGGACCTACACCTTGTCATCACAATAAACAGGACATGCTGGGGGGATAGAGTCCTGTCCCAGAGACTTCCCATACTCTGGAACAGGCTACCCATCTACGTCAAGCAAAGTTCTTCATTAGCACTCTTCAAGAAAAATCCTGATGAGTGGATGGGAAATAGGAAACACACGCCGGGGATCACTTCTGTGCCTCTGCTCAACAGTGGCACAGGAAAATAACTTTCTTGGGTGGCGTAAGACAGGGAATCTTGTTGGCTAGTCTTACGTATGCCCTTGGGCTGATAGCCTAGTACCTACCTATGAACCTATGAACCTATGGATGGATGTGGTAATGGTGAAAAGATGTTTTGTATGATTGAATATTCTACTTTCTCACATTGTTTTGCTATGTCATTAAGAAACACTTGAAGATGTTATTGTTAGATAACCATCTTAAGAGCAGTTTGACTAAGTATCCATTTTTTTCATATTCTAGAGCTTTAAACATAACAAATCTCACCGATTTGTCATATAAGGTCCCCCCCCCCCATCAGTTTGGCTTATAACATACATTAATGTAGCAATTGCAATGTATGTAGATATGTATTAAGATGTACAGAGATTAATATTTACTTATTTGATGACATTTGATTGTCAGGAAAGTTTGACTGGGTAGGCTCCCATTTTCAGTGGATGCCCGAGCAGAAAAGCTCCAAAGTATTACAAAACTTTTTAAGAACAATAATTTTATAGTCTTTAAAAATAATACAGAAAACAACTGCAGTTTGAATAATTATACCAAATTAGATAAAATATGAAAATATTGGTTAAGAATAGATACAAGTTATATGACAAGGATCTAAGAGTTATATACATTTTAGGTGTTTTATAAAGAAATTAATGATAAGTTAGTATAATGCAAATAGGAATTGCAAGCTTATGGTATATTTGCAGAAAAGGTGAGGGAGATAAATTGATAGACATAAGGAAGCGAATGAAGAAGGGAGAATAAGGAAATGTAAGGCATGAACAAATATTTGTTCACATTCAAGAACACCATGCTGTTAAACAAGAACACAGCTAGTTTTTGGCTAGGGCGTTTCTCAGAATGGTTTCGAAGGATGGGAAGGAGAAGATTGACCTGACTGATAGAGATAAGGAGTTCCAGGCCTTAACAACATGGTATGAGTACAGATAATGCCCTGTAGATTTGATAGGTGTATGGACAGTCAGGAGTTTTTGGTCACTGGATTGTAATGACTGACTGGGAGCATAGTTGTGTAAGATGTTATTTAGTGCCAGACAAGCAGATGGATTCTGGATAACATTATAGGTGTTAAGCAAGTGTGTATATGTTAGTTGATGGAGTAGTGCTAACCAATTTAGGCTTTTTAGTGCTATGCTGTGCTGGGTTCTGAAAGCGTTATTTGCTGTAAATTTAACAAATTTGTTATAGCCTTGTTCAAGTTTTGATTTTGTGATGTTTATAGGTTAGTAAGAATGGGAGTGCCATAAAGAAGTGTGGGGATGGGGATAAGTAGTGGCAAGTGTAGTTTCTGTTGTATTGGTGAGAACATTTTTGGTTTTATAAAGCATCCCTAATGAATTTTTCTTATGTAATTTTGTACATGTAGGGCGAATTTAAGAATATCCTCCACTATCATCCCTAATAATTTACTATGGTAAATGACTTCAATTGTTGTATTATGAAGAGACAGGACTTTAAATTTTGTTTTTTCATGAGAAAGGGATGGGGGGGTATTTTATTTATTTATTTATTTTTTAGGGTTGTGCATGAGTTGTGAGATACAAAGACATGTTTCAGTTGCTGTTAAAGCTTCCTGAGTACATTTTTGGAGGTGTGCCATGTTGTCACATGTACAAATGAGTGTGGAGTCATCTGTATATTGCATTAGGGAGGACTGTAGTGTGGGTGTGTGGAGGGTGTTGGTGAGAATGTTAAAGAGGAGGGGACCAAGGATATAGCCTAGTGTTACACCAGTGGTGACTGAGCGGTATGGAGAGAGAGTGGAGTGACATTTTACTCACTGATACCTATTGGATAAGTAGCTTTTAAACCATCGAAGGTAGTCTGATAGAGACCTAATGAAGACATTTGAAATTTGATATGATAAACTGTGTCAAAGGCTTTAGACAAGTCTAGAAATAAGGAGGACACTAGTTTGTGATTCTATCTAGCTTTACTGACAGTATTGATATAGGTTAGAAGTACAGTGTTAGTACTATGGCAAGGATGGAAACCATGTTGTATGGGGAATAGGAATTCTTCCTGCAGGAGGTAGTTTAGCAATTGTTTTTCAATACATTTTTCAAGTATTTTGGAGAGGGACGATACGGTTGCTATAGGTCTAAAGTTATTAATGTCTGTAGAATTTCCTCCTTTGTGCAGAGGGATGATGTATGACTTCTTTCTAAAGAAAGAAGGCATGTGGGATTCCTGGATTGATCTATGTATAAGGACTGAGACAGGGTAGGCAATGTTATCTCCTGCTGTTTCAATGTACTGGCTTGGAACATCATCAGCTAAAGGACAGCATGGTTTGAGTTTGTTTAAGAGTAGTTTTATATAGGATGTGGGCACATGTTTGAAGGTGAAAGTGAAGGTTGTGATACGTGGCTGCCAGGCAGGCTTAGGATTAGATGTTGGGGAATCCTTGATTAGAGATGCTGGGTACGACTGTGATGCTGTCTGAAGTTTTCAAGATATTGTGGTGTTTTACATTTGCGCTTTTCGTTCCATGCTTTTTCTCTGTCCTACATTAGCATTCTACTCTTTTTGTATGCCAAACTGCACTATTTGTTATTAGTTTCTTTCTTCTAGGAGATACAAGGCTGTGTCAGATATTCAGGAAAGTTGTACTGAATTCATTCACACAATTGTCTAAGGAGAGGATTTTTTAGGAAGTTCCAGTTAATAGATAATAGGATAGTAATGAACATTTCTGAGTTAAACTTGGAAAGGTTTCTTGTTGCTTTATAACCAAGCTGTCTAAGTGGATGTGTGAGCTGTCTGGTTGCATAGAATGGGAGAGGATCACTGAAACAGTCAGACATTGTACATGAGGTGATGTATTGCTAGGGTCTGATATCAGGATCCAGTCTAACAGGGAATTTGATGTCTTGCTATAATGTGTGGGGCTATTAATTATCTGTGTAAAACCAAATAAGTTCACCCTAGATGTAGGGGAGTTAGAGTTTATGTCCAACCAATAGACATTCACATCACCTAGTAGTATTTTTTCTTATGGAATTGTTATGGATATCCAATGTAGGATATCTTTCAGTATAACTGCATTGTCACCAGAATGGATGTAAAGAACAGTAATACATATTTCTTTATGATTGTTTAATTTCAGAAAAGCAATAAGAAGTTCTGCTCAACTGAATTTTGGCCTTGGTTTGTTGTGAGGGGAAATGTGGTAGTTCGAAAATATTAAAGCAATACCATCACCTTTCCTCTTTATACAGTCAGTATGGATGATATTATAGCCAGGAGGTGTCATTTTAGGGTCATTTATGCTGGGTTTAAGCCAGGTTTCAGTTAAATCAGGCCTATGTTGAGTAATCCAGGCATGTAGTTCAGCAGTTTTATTTCTTATGCTTCTAAAATTATGGCAGCAAAAGTTAGACTATTGGGGTTGGAGGTTGACCACTGTAGGGTTAGAGTAATGTATGGAAGAGAAATGTCTTGATGTTTATTATGATGAAAGGAGATACTGGCAGCCCAGCTAGCTGGAATATTGTAAATAATTATATGTCATTGGTGAATATTGAAATGATTTATATAAGATGCATGTGTTACAAATGTATTAGAACTGTATGGCATGTGTATATCAAACTGCTTCTACAGCTGTGTGTGTGTTGAAAAGGTATTTGTAAAGTGCTTGTGTTTAAAAATGGATCCACAGTGTGCCCTACTGGAAAAGAACAGAAATGTACATGCACTATTGCAACTGTTTAAATGTATATATTTTAACAGTGGAAACTGGAATGCAGGAGGTTAACTTCAGTCCAGCAAACTTCACACAAAATAACAAATTAAATTACTTTATGGCTAGGCCATAAAAGATAGTATCTCTCAGTTTTCAATGCAGAAAGAGACACAATGTCTATACTAGGTAACTTTATGTATTGTCTTTAGGGTGAACTAATTGCTAGTCTTGAAAGCATGAAGAAATGCAATTGTTTTATGACTTCTAGCATCTGCCAGAGATCTGAGGAGAAGCCCTTGTCTGTATATTTTTACAGGTAGATGCTAAATACTCCCAGCTTCATCAATGGTTGTTTTGCCTGAGAACTAGGGGCAGATGACAAAAATTTGATGTCATTCTACAAGCTATCCAATCAGTAATATTTTAGATCTTACTTTGAGAAGTCTGTTAGTGAGACAGTGCGTTCTGTATTCTGTCTTGGACCGGACAACAGCTAGAAGATCCATTCACCACATTTGCCTTGCTCTATTAGAAAGTTCTTAGATTATAGTATAATTCCTTTAGATTCAGTCAGGAATATAGTCAAGCTTAGTTTAGATATGTTTCTTTATTTATTTGAGACTGTCCTGCAATGTTGTTTTAAATATTTCTTGTGGTTTCAACTCTGATGTCACTGTGAATATATATTTAGTATCATCTTGCTATTTAATTATTTATTATTAAATATATATTAAACATTCATTGTGGCTGATCTGTGTTGAAATATTCAAGTTTTGATAGTACTCGCATATTTATTTGGTGACACTGTGTGGACCACTCCTAATAGCCTTGCTCTTGGTCAAACTACCATTTGTGTTAATATTTATATGACACAGTATGATTAGACACCCTTAGTTAAGGGCCATAAAGTAGCTGATAAGGAGTGACAGGTGGCAGTGAAAACTACCTTATAGTCTAGGCAGAAGGGGGCATAGCTAGTAAACCTGTGCCAGCCTTATCCAAGTGTGTGTGTGTGTGTGTGTGTGTGTGTGTGTGTGTGTGTGTGTGTGTGTGTGTGTGTGTGTGTGTGTGTGCGTAAATAAAATCTCAGAGTGTGTGTGTGTCAACTACTTGGGCAGGAACACGGAGCACTGGTTGGAAAGAGAGGGTGCTGGAGGTATTAGCTTTGTTACTCAGCTAAGATCACAATTCTATATCTGTGCCAGTGGGTAGTCTTATTGGAGATCAGGAGAAAGAGAGAGAAACCAGCCCTAGACTGATTGTGGTCTCTGTGTGCTTGTAAGGGAAATTGCACTTGATTCAGAGAGCTGCATCTGGAAATAGTGTGTGTGTACTTGTCATCCTTCCAGTGAACATCCCCCATTGTTGCCAGTGGTGAGGATTGAGGCTCCTTGATCACTGGTCCAGTGGTAGGTCATCACATTTGGTTTGCAGTGGTAGGATATGCACATCACATTCATTGTGATAGGTTGGGCCAGAATTAGGGTTAATGTCTCCTCCTAGAATGTTTTCAGTATATTTTGGAATTACTGGTGATTGTTTTTTGAGAGTATTTTCCCACTTAATTTTGTTTTGGTTTGAATTTAAATAGAGTTAATCATTCTATATTTGGAGTAAAGATGAGGGGCATCATTAAATAGGTTTGGTGCAATGTGTGGAGAGTGTAAGGAGCAAGTATGAATAGGTGGGAATGTTAGTGGGAAAATGTTCAAATTTAAAAATGATTACAATTGTCAAAAGTCCTGTGTGGGTTATGCTATTTGCTGTGACTATGTTGTCAACCAATTGTACTTTGGCTAGACCAAAAGAAAGGTTAAGGTTAGGATACAGGAACATCTGCCAGATATAAACTTAACATTTTGAGAATATGGTAATGTTACATGTCCATGAGAAACATGATGAGAAAGTAATTTTTTAAATTTTTGCCAATGTAATATGCTCTCTTGGGAAGACAAGGAGTTAATTTAAATCAACTAGCATCTAAGTTAATTTTAAAGTTTAATATTTTGACTCCCAAGCATATAAACAAAGTTATTAATTGGCAATGTTTAAGTAAAGTAATTTTGATGAGTTAATTGAAATGGATATGCCAAGACTCTAGGGTTAGCAAACATTTTGATCTTCCAGTTCTGAAGTGTGTTATTATTTTATTTTTAAATGTATAATTTGATATAGCACTGCCAGCCAAAGCCTGTCACACTACAGCAGTTTTTAAACTGATGTCTGATTATTCCTTGAGCAATCCTGCTACAAATCAGATTGTGTAGTATGTTAATACCCCAAGTGTAAATATAAATAACATGCACATACACACGGGTCTACTTAAAATGATCAAAGTTGCAGAACATTGAAGCACACATCATCAAGGATGGGATGATCGATGTTCTACAACACTGAACATTAAAGTAGAACAAATTAAAAAAGATAAAAAGTCTTCTTGCAAGTTTTTGCAGGGGGCAAGCCCCCCTGTGGCCCCCACACCCCCTGCTACTTAAATATACCAACTCCGCGATCGCACTACAGTGAAGAGAATGGTACAGTTCCCATTCCCTGCTGTATGGTACCATTCTCTTCATTGTAGTGCAATCTCGGTGCTGGTATATTTAAGTAGCAGGGGGTGTGAAGGGTGCAAAGCGGCTTGCCCCCCTGAAAAAACGTGAAATAAGAATGCTTTCACGTTTTAGGGTTTTTTTGGGGTTTTTTTGTTCGATATTGCAGAACTTTGATCCTCTGGTCCTATATGATCAGATGTTTGATGTTCTGTAACTTCAGGTTTTTTTTTTTTGTTCGATATTGCAGAACTTTGAACCTCTGGTCCTATATGATCAGATGTTTGATGTTCTGTAACTTCGATACTCTGAAGGGGACCCATACACACGGATACACCAGATCAATCACACACATACACATAACCCCATTCCATACAGTAAGCAGCAGTCTTTGAATCACTATCTCATTAGACATTGAGCAACCCCGCTACGTATAGGAATGTGTTATATGTTTCTGAATATCCCAAGTGTAAACATAAATAATACAGGAATGAATATCATATTAAAACCAAGTTAATATGAATGACCAACACATGTCAAAATGAAGTACACTGCTAAATGTACCGACATACATTTAAGAATAAAATGCTTATTCCGAAACATTTTATGTAATGGTGTAATTACAATAATCACTGCTGTGGGTATATATGTATAGTATTTACTCACTTTTATTCCATTAGGCCAGTTGGGCTTAGCCATATGATCTGAAGAAAGCACTCATTGGTAAGAGCTGCGCAGCCTACACCTCCAGCATTTATTATTGATGAATTAGATTAGATTAAATTAGATTAGATTAGATTCGGTTAGAGGCCAATTTCCAAAAAAATCTACAAAGTAATAAAGAACAAATAAAACCTTCTGCACCTGCAAATGGTCTGCTGTGATCAATGTACTACTCCGAGTAAGTAAACATAAATAACAAAAGAATCCATAACAAGATAAGCATCCTACAAAGCCTGTTTTTTTTTTTGTTAATAAATCTACTAAACGGAGAAATAGAAATATCCCCAACACACAGAACAAAGGTAAGAATATAGGCCAAATTAGCAGCACAGTGCTACAAAATTTAAATAACTGTTTGCGGTCCAGGTTAGCTATGCTGTGAACTTAAATCTGGCCAAAGGCATCATAAAATGATGATATTGCCATTGTAAATGATCTGTGGTGTGCCTGGGCAGAAGTGAGGGGCATAATTACTCAATGAATGGCCATGACCAGAGGCAGGGTATTATAGAAGTAGAAGTGAGGCTGTCTAGCAAGCAGAGGAAAGCATAAAATCAATGTCAGGAGGAATGCTGAAGAGGAAGGTGTCATCATAGGGCAGCAGATGTTTTTTGAGTGAGTCCCTCTTTTATTTATTAGTTTAAAGAGAAATACTATACACAACTCAAATAAGGTAGCACAAAGCATATATGCAGTATACACCTACCTAACAAACAGTGGAAGCCTTAACACAAAGAAAAGCATTTCAGAACTTAATCATATTCTACGAATGTGTACCCATGCATGTACTGTCTACAATGCCCAGTAGTGATTGTGCACATGACTGAAGCTTAAGTGCAGCCACATCTCACTCTGGTCAGGCTAAAGAAAGCAAGCAACACCAACAGGTTCTGATATGGGCTCAGTGTGTTTAATCGCACATTTGTTATATCAAACATTTTGAAAGGAAGCTCTTTTAATGAAAATGCCAGTTTATCACGGGATGCTGGCATTTGCTTTGTAGGATCCCTACACAGTATGGAATGGGATCTTGTCCTTTCTCCACTGTTTTGTAATCTTGATATTCATATATATAATTAGTAAGGGGTGTGGGGTGCAAGGGGATTGCCCTCCTGCATATTTTTTTTTGATTTAATGAGTTTCATCCATTTGTGGTCAATGTACTTTATGTCGACCTAGTGGGTCAGCAATGTAGTGAATGATAATTACTGATATTTATATATATATAAAACACATACAGTACTCTGCAAGCATATAATTACCCCTGCTACACATGAAATCACACAAACAAGATTAGTATACACTGTCATATGTATCTTCTGTCCAAGCTAGCTTTAACAAAGGAGAACTAACTGCAAGCATGCAAATGCTCCCCCAAAATGCACATATGCACATGTGACAACACAAGCAAGTGAAACTAGTGTATACTGGCATTGCATTATGTGCAGTGCACAGTGGTTCAGGTCAGCATTAGCAAAGGTTGACTGCTGATGCCCATCTTCCACAAAGCATGCACACAAATACAGGCATGCCAACCTATACATGCATCAAATAGGTCCATAGCTAGTTACTATGCATGTGGTCCAGGAGACCATTACTGAGCCTAGCTGAAATTCCCACTTGCTGGAAATCACCGTCTGGTTAAGTGACTTGCTTAAGGTCACACAGTAAGCAAATGAACGTGGAAAGATTCTACCCATGTACTTTTATCACTGGAAGCAGCTCATTATCAAAGCAGAGCTTTTAGTCTCCTGAAATAACTGCCAGAATAAAGAACAGTTTGGGCCTGCAGGCCTCAAACACAATTACCTACACTAGGGAGTCCAGTATCAACCACTACACCATGCGACCCACTACACATCCAAAACAGTTTACTATCATGTACACTACACACAATGCTCAAAACCATTCCATGAAAGAATACCTAATACCAGTATACCCAACACAAACACCAAACCTCAAAACTCTCTACCCCTCTGGACCCAGGAACAAGTGTTACCATGGGTTAGAAGAGGAACAAGGTTGGACAGTCAGTAATGTCAGTTTTTGACATTACAACAATCACAATGCGGGATACATGCAGGTGGACTTGACCGCATTTGTGTCGAGTACATGATACTAAACCATCCAAAACATGTATAGACATATTTTCTATGTGTATTGCATAGCTATGCAAACAAATAACAGGCAACACACTAGGCAGCCTGTAATACTCCACCAGTGGTACCCCACAGCAAGCAAACCACTAACAGTGGCTTGGGGAAGGCAGAATGAACCAGATGGTGACACAGAACAGTTATCAGGTCATTGATGTAAGATGTACATAGGGGTAACACTGGCATACCCACCTGGGCTAGATGTTCAGTGCCA
This sequence comes from Protopterus annectens, assembly GCF_019279795.1. NCBI lineage: Eukaryota > Metazoa > Chordata > Ceratodontiformes > Protopteridae > Protopterus > Protopterus annectens. The sequence continues at coordinate 860,037,444 of NC_056737.1, read as the reverse complement.
AGACATCTTACTTATGACAGTCACATGGTGCATGTGCCTACAATGTCTATGGGATGTTCAGCAGTGCATATGATGGTCATCAACCACAGGTTGCAGGAATATAGTCCCCTGCAAAGGCCTTCTCCATCATATCATACATCTCCAGTTGAATAGTTGCATGACATGGTATTGTAGCAGTAGGGTTCCTCAAGGCAACTATCCCTGTGGGCTTCTTCTACAGCAAGGCCTCAGGTAAGTACTAACTAATGTCTAGTGTCCAGATTAAGTGCCTCCACCTGGGTCACACAGTCAGCAGTGGTGTTTCTGAAGCACACAAAACACACCTGCAGAAGGGTCAATACATCATAAAATGAACAATCATAATGGCTACGCTGAGCAACTACCAAAATCATATACCTTGGACAAGGCAGACTGCACACTCAAAACATGTATAAACAGCAATTGCTTATTACATCCATAAATGTACATGTAGTAATAAATGTACAACATGCATCATCTAGCAGCATGAAAGCATTACCAGTATTGCACAGACGTATTTTTTATAATATGTATTCTACTGTAGCCATGGCACAGAATGATGGTCATGGTGTTCTAGTATGTGGGGTGTTCTATACTCAAACAAACTACACAGTGTCTTTGGTTATAATAACCTACATACCATCTTTATACAGTAGAGACCTTACAGAGATAGCTCTACAGATAAAGCTGATTTACATGTCTTATATTCATTTGCTTTATTTCTCAGGTTTGATTCACACTTGCCTAGCAAGCTGACTTTAGCTTACATTTGCACAGGTTTCAGAATGAGCTTTTTTTTTGCACATGGTGTCCCGTCAAGATCACACCATGGCCACCCAGGTTTCTCTATGCACTTGTAGTGCCTATGGCATGTTATAACACATACATTTGTTCCAGAAAATGCCTTATTACCTAGCCTGAGCATACTACAAGTACTGTGCTATAGTGCATTGCTGTTCTTCATTTCCCTGTTTCTCATCCGTTTCCTCATAATATAGCTGGGCAGGTTCCGATGTCAGAAGCTCTTGATGTAGAAGTTCCACATGTTGCATTTGAGGGTCAATATGCTTAGTTGTGATCATGTTGTACAGAACTGCCCACAGTGACCATCTAAGATGCTGTCTCAAGTATGAAATGCAGAGCACACCCAGATATGTCAAGGTACCTGAATTAGGACTTCAAGCAACCAGACACCAGTCTATGCACTGTTATATGCTTCTTCTGCAGGTTCTTCTGGATGGTGTGTAAGTGTCGTTAGCCAGGGTTTTATGGGGCCTTGCCCATCTTCTGTAAATCAGAAATACATTTTTGTCACATCTGCTGCCTTGTTTCTCTGATTTAGCTGTGCATGTATAGACTTGTCTGGGTTTGATTCTCACCTTCTGGGTTACCATGGGAAATGTCCTTACTCATACACCTGTGCTGTAAGACATAAGGTTTTAACATAAAACTACTATGATGCTGCCAGGAAATTATCTTGGATCTACAGAATCTATCTAATCATCTTCTGGACAATGTCTGCCAGTTGATAGAATGCCAGACTTTCCAGTTTATGCACCTCTTTCTATCTTGATTGGGGTTGACTTCATTGTGATTTGGCTGCAGTCTGTGGAGGTCCATGACCTCATAGAACTGTTCCACGACTACATGGTATACAGTTGATTTGATAGGAAATGTATATATTTTCCAGCCATACAACTTATGACAGCCAGGAACTTTTTTCAAGATGAAAGAGGCTACAGTCTGGGACATCCTTAGTGTGCCAACTATGTGGTGTTAGAAGGGTCTACATGTGAGTATGCCCTTCAATATTCAGACCTTTGTCTATAGTAAGGTAGGGTTTTCCAGATGACTACATGGTCTCACTTGTGGGTCACACAAGTCACACGCAGCCAGCATTCATCTTATGTCCATTTGGTACCTGTTAGTAACTTCCTAGTCAGACAGCTAGTCTACCAGGAATTTCTGATGGTTGACAATACTAGAGCATTGCACCCTTTTTGCAGGGCATGCAACACATGGCAACAGCTCCTGTAACATCAGTGCATTCAGCTGCAGGGTAGCTGCTGCATTGAATAGGACCACATCATTTTCTCAGTGTTTCACAATCTAGCCATATATGACGTTTTTCCTGATAGTAGTCCACTGGTTTTTACTTTTGCCTTGTATGGGCATTGTGATGCACCAGTGTTTTACAGACTAATAGTTCAGTAATCATTCAGAGTCCTAATATCTGTCTTAATTTCATACTTCACCACTGGAAGTTCATTCATAATTGCTAACAAACAACAGCATCCACAGCATCAGAGCAATTCCTTGTTGTAGGTGAAATTTTTTTGAAATCCTGTCTCATATTAGATTAGATTAGATTAGATTAGATTAGATTAGATTAGATTACATTAGATTAGATCGGACTGGAGTAGATTAGATTGGAATAGAGTATATTAGATTACACTGTGGTGCAGCAGTAGCTAATATAGTGTTCCTTCAGGTATTGGGATGAGATAGGTCAAACATTCTTTATTTTTTTTCTGCAAATCACATGTAGCCAAGATGTTCAATATATGTTATTAGAAAACTGCATTATTTTAGCTAGGAAAGCAGCAATGCTGATAATTGCATCTTATCAGAAAATGTATAATTGTGTGAGGGTTCTCACCATCATATTAGATCTTTAAGGCACATAATTAATGCCCTGCCTCCTAACTTTCATTCTGTGATTGCTATCCTGCCCTTTCCAATAGTTTTCAACCCCCCCCCCCCCCATTTGCAAAGACAATCCCCTAGATTCAGTAAACTTCCTTGCAGGAATAGCTTATTCCTGCATGGAAGGGACCGTTCTCATGCAGCACAGCAGCGCGCCATGCATATTCATGAAGGCATACTGCTGTGCTGTAAAACAGACATGGTTCTGTGTACGAGTGCAGGGGGTGTGTCTGAGAGCAGTGCTCTCACAATACACATGCCCCCTGTACACCAGAATTGCCATACAACAATTTAAATAGAGCGAGAACACTCATAACACCCCCAACCCATCCAGGTAACAAATCTGGAAAAAGACAAAAAGTTGATAGAATAAGAGGTTTAGCATTAGCATGAATTTTCGGCATGCTATGAATTACATAAAGCACACCTCCCAACCCGTCAGAGTAAGAAATCTGGACAAAGCCATAAGGGGCAATTGTACCTACAAACCCAGAAAGATGATAGAATAACAGGTTTAGCATTAGCATGGATATTCTGAAGGGTACGAAGTAAAAAAACAACAAATAAATGTTTCTTTTTCACATATGCAATAAAGTTTAAACGTAGCTGCATGGGTGTACCCATTGCTTAGTTATGCTTAGCACAGCTAAACGGCTCAATAAGTTAAATAGCAATAGACATCCAACATAAGTATAAGTGCAATAGTTTAGTGGTTAGAGTGTATGCCTTGCATGTAGTCATTTATGGTTAAAGCCTCACCAAAGCCATTTCCATTTTGTATGTGTAAACATTGCAATTTTAATTTATTTGTATAGTTATGTAGGAAGTAACTCATATTTCTCAACCAGAGTAGTGTATTGGGCCCAGATGTGAGGTGTGAGTGTAATAAAGTAGTGAAACCCCCCATATAAACACAAGTGCCCCATACAGTATAGTCACACAAGACTAAATGTAATTACAGCACATTGGGACATTGGGGGATGTCAGGGAAGGTAAATAAATCTATATTATGTAATGCATGATGAGTCAATCCCATACAGGTGGCAGTCCAATAAAATAAAACATAAGCAATGCTAAGCATTGCACAGCTATATTGACTCGGTGTAAGCACTGTGTACATATGAATACTAAGCAATGAGTAGCCCAGCTAAGTGGATTTGCCCATTGGTAAGCAGTGCTGAACCTGCCCCTTTAAGCACTGCCAACCTTAGCTAAGCAGGTTTGCCCATAGCTTAGCTCAGTATATTCAAAACTGTCCAATCACAGCAAAGGGGGGAAATCAGCCATATTTAAACCCTGCAGACAGGAATAGAGGTCATAACTGGTTGTAGCTCTCCACAGTAGGCAGTATGGCAGGTGTTGGAGAGGGCATGCGCTTTCAGACACAGCGCTGGGGCATACAGGAGTCCGAGGTCATGGTAGGACTCCTGGTAAAAAAAAATGACGTGAGACTGCTGCAGGACCCAATATAAAGTGGAAGCCTGGGAAAGTCTCGCCCATGATCTCACCAGTACCATTGGTATCCCTCGGACTGGTGTGCATGTGCGGCACCACTATGCCGACTTAAAACAGTGGAAGAGGGAGCTCTTGGAACAGTGGGTCCAAGAAGCAAGACAGAGGAGTGATGTCTCAGAAGTGTGTAAGTATTCATAGCAATAACTGTTTACCAAAGTCCAGCCTGTGTATGTGATGGATAGGTATGCCTAAATGTTTCTCTATTTTCACTACAGCTCCAGCTAACTGGGCTGCGAATCAGGAAGCCCATGCCAGTAGGTTGCAAAGGCTGGTTCACGAGGCTGATGAGTAACAATCCTGCTTGTAGTAGTCATACCAAATAAATATAAATGAGTAGAATGTCACCTGGCAGTATAGAAAATGTGTATGGTTTGTACTGAATAAACCAGACAATATGACAGTAATAGTCCCATATAGGTCATATTTAAATAAAACTGTAAACTGCCTGGTAATAAAGTTCTAAATCCTGGACTGGTATTGTATGGCATGAAATGTTGCATTCACCAAGATCTGATATCTGAATAGTAATGTTGTGTTAACCACTGTTTCCCACACTGTGCTACATGGAAAATATGTCTAGGAATGTCTCTATAACAATGTTGTAATTACAAGGTCAGATTATACAACCAAGAGAGAGACTTAGACAGAAAACACTGAAAGAAAAAACAGCAGTTTCTTAATAGCTCATTCTGATAAAGCACAAATTGTGTTTTTAGCAGACACAGCCATGGTTCAAATCATGGGAGTGAGTAGTAAGCTGCATGCATAATTTTCAATAGGATTTTGTGAATATGTGTAGAAACAGTCAGGTAGTGTTAACAAATATTCCCCCCACAGGCCTTCCAGGTAAGAGAAAGTAGAAAGTAGCTATAAGATGGTTGAATTATACACTGTGTACAAACATACCACTGCCCAAACCAAGGTCATAGGGTATTGTAATAATACCTGTAGAGTAATGATTAGAGCAATGATCATTAAAGTTGTGAGTACTGCAAGGATATACAAGTTATTAATTGACATCTCTCTCTCCCCCCACCATATCTGCAACAATAATCTAAACACACAAATCAATGGGTATGTTTTACACCAAACCTACTGTTGGGACATATGTCCTATTGTTCAACAAATATTGAAATGTGTTTCTATTAATGTTCTATGTTGAAATACTATCATCAGTGGCCTGCTGCTATCAATGTAACCTACATGCCGTTGTAATGGCCACTGTGGTTCCATATATGGGTGTGTTCTGTTTGCTATGCAACTGTTCCAAATCTGTTGTTTTGAGTTAATGGGAATATCTATGCATGATGTTATAACTAATCCTAGATTGTGTTGACTATTACTAACCCATATATGTTCTAAAACTGCAACACCATAGCACGTTTGACTATTACTAACCCATATATGTTCTAAAACTGCAACACCATAGCACGTTTGGGAAATATATATATATATATATATATATATATATATATATATATATATATATATATATATATATATATATATATATATATATATATATATATATATATATATATATATATATATGTATGTCCCAAAATGCCCATAAAAACATATTCTGCTGATAGACCACCCACAACTGGGGCAGTATGCTCAGCTGGCTACAAAAGCAGCCATGACTCTCTCATCTGCCCCCCTCCCCGCAGTCCAAATAAATAAGTGAACAGTACACTTCTACAAAATCATGATAGGCTATACACAATGGCCAGTCATACAACAATCTCTTAGCAAAACAAATAAAATGTCTGAACATAAAAAAGAAAAATAGAACCAGCCAGTAAGTCACACATGTTTATTATACTCTGATGTCTTGGCCAAAGCCTTCAAGGAGTAAACATTACTAGAAATACATGAAGCAATTAACACCTAATTACATAATTGAATACACAGCCTCCAAGTACACTCGTCATTTAACCCCCTACGGGATAAAGTATCATGGTTAATATTAATATATTGCATCTGTACATAACAATTGCCCTTTTATGGATGTTTCATCACACTGAGGAACAGACATTTTCAGAAACAGTACCTTGAAGCCCACTATTGTCCCCATGGTGTGATTTATTCAAATGTACAGCGATAGAACTGACATTTTTTTATTAGTAATACGCCTGATGTTCTAACAGCCCAATTTTAAAACATGTGTTACTGTCCCCCACATATAATATGTTACAAGGCCATCTAAGAGCATTCTCTATCCACCTACCTCTTGAATGTACAGACTTCAACATGTTTCCCAGCCATTCCCCTCAGCAGGAATTACAGCACTAAATAATGATAGACCAGTGTACCTATCCACCTATTACTGTAGATCATCTAGACAAAGCCTGACATAATTGGTGGACAGAAGCCCAAATACACAGCCATACATGAAATATTGCTGTTATACACTGAGAAAGTTGCTGGTGTTACAGGGTTTGTTGTAGCATATCTTTTCTGAAGGATATAAAGTCAGAAAAACAAATGGATGTTACCATCTACATAGTGCAATCACCAGAGTATGCTACTGATTTGCCAAGGACAACACCTGTCTGGGGAACAGTCCATACATAAACAAGCTAACCTGTGGCCATTATGTGGATGGCCCTACAGTTGACAGATATGCAGAGACAGAACTTTGTCAGACTGAAACCCATGCAGAAGTAGCATATGCAGACAAACCCTGTTAAACTAGCAGTATTCCAAACATATACTCACATTCTCACTCGCAATACTCACATTCTGCTCCTAAGTCTTGAACCTTCCCCACCATTTATTTGGCTTGTCTCCACAAGTCTTGTTGTAAGAGGTAGTAGCTCACACAACTCCAGGATGTCTTCCTCACAAGTAAGGGTAATGGCCAATGCCCACATGGAGTACTCATTTATAGGAGTATGTTGCCATGACATTGGCTATTGGAAAAACTGCACAGCTGCCCTGCATGCAATTAACAAGTGGGGAACCACAATAGGTGCACAGGCCATCACCTGGTCATGAGCATCACCTACAAAAGCCATGCTGCCACTGATTCAAACCAGCTCTATCCCTGTAGTGCACATAGAGAGAGAGAAAAAGAAATAAATGAAACATAAAGTGGAAAAGAGAAGAAAGAAAAAAGGTAAGTGGAACATGTAAGCAAGTAATTGAATGTAATACTTGGTCTGTAATAATGGGAAATATGATTTGGAGGAATATATGTCCCAACAAGACATGCTGTACTAATGTCCTGCTAAACCGCTGCTATGGCTATAGCAGCTGACCCTGTCTGCAGTGGGAGATATCACAGACATACCTCTCAACTGTACAGATCTTCACCAAATGTCCACATTTTACCATCACGTATTTTTGTCTGCTCCTCCTGAGATCTGTACTTTTCTGGCAAATAGCTGAGGATTGAAGTCATCAGGTAATTACAAACACTTAAGCTTAAGACTCCACAGCCTTAAAAATATTCACCGTAATGCTAAATGCATCATTCTACAAACTTCCTATGTTTGTAATGCGTATATTTAAAGTCTGTCCCTATTTATCCCCCCATCATTTTAGGCATTGTCCAGATGTGATGCTCTGAGAGGTTGTGAGGAGGGATCACAGCTCAGGATCCTGACTCACCTGGGAAAGGACAGCTCATATATGACAACTGCAGGGGTGTCTGTCAAACAGTTGTGACTGTGCCACTGCTAGGCCAGTTAATGGGATGTTTTCCATATCCATGTTACCTGTAATTATGAGTATGACACATGTTTTCCTTGTAAAGCTAAGACACCTATAGAGGAAGTGTGCATAGTACAGTACTGTTGCAGACGTGTGTTGAACTGCATGTGATATATTGAATTAATAACATTCAACTGTACAGTGTTCTGCTGGAGAATAAGCACATTTGTGACTGATATCTGTAGTCACATACACATATACCTGTGGTATGTCAGCCAAACCATTGGCAGGTCTGTGAGCAGTGGCATTGTAACATAATAGCCTACTTATGACTGTTGGACATCTTCCAGGTTATCACAGTGATGTCAAACCCTACTGTGCAATCAATGTACTAATGTACGGTGCAGCTATATTAATATAGTATCAATACTGATGTCCCCTTTGACACCCATTTATGTGTGCCATTGTCCAGACGTACTGCTGTAACAGGTTGAAATGTATGATTGAGTGGCAAGAATGTAACTATAGTGTGCCATACTAACATACAACAGAAATGCATGCCAAGTATCCCCTGAGCACATGTATGTATGTTTATGTTCAGCTTTAAGGCACAATACTAAATCACATAGGTTTCAAGCATTCCGATACATAGGTTGTGCATGTTGCACATGTGTGTAATATCAGTGTCAATGCTTACAACAGACAGAAATGTGTACAGCTACTGGTTGTTGCAGTGCCCTGACACTGATATGGGTGCAATAGTAGACATGATATTCAACTATTAATCAGAGAAGTGTCCACCTGTGTTATGACCATCTGTCCATGCCTACCACTATCAGCTATATCTACACCTATATACAGTGGGTATCACAAATGCACACACCCCTGTTAGACTCCTAGGTATGTGTGCTGTTTGACAGATCACAGAAGATCATTTCATAATGTTTCTCATCTTTATGTGACCTCTAACCTGTACAATTCCATTGAAATACAATCAAAGGTGTTTCTAGGAAGGTGACCAACTATTGCCAAGTGAAGATGTGCCATGATGTTAGAGTCCAGACCAAGATGGATGAATGCTATAACCATCTCAAGAGGTGCATATACAACATATCAGTTTAAGAGTGTGCACACTCATTCAACTGGCTTATTGTACTGAGTGTTATTTCCATACGTTTCCACAGACCCGATTGTTATGTTTTCAATTGAATTGTACAGGCTATAGGTCACACTATAGGTGGGAATTGGTATTAAATGAGTTATTGTGGTGTCATGTTCCAATTGCACAAATACCAGACAGTGTATCAAGGTGTTTATCCTTTATATCCACTGTAGCTATATGGACACAGCAGTACCTGACCTGTATATCCAGCCTCCTCCAAGGTAGAGTAATCTCCTTTGGTGGACAGCAGCATTACACAAACCACATAATAGGTTGTTACATTGGCTGTACAGGGACACATAGATGCAGGCAACAACTTGGAAGCAAGTCCACCTATATCTGAGCAAGCAGGTAAGTTCACAGCTGATGCCCTGTAAGGCAGACTGACTATGAATCTGACATATCCACACCACCAAGGACAATTGCAACCATGTCTCCACATATGCTGCAAGTCTCAGATGAAACAACACAATTTACCCTGTACTGGGGGTAAAGAACACCTCATACACATGCCATGGATATAGGCAACCTGCATCACATAGGTTAGGTGGGAACATCGCCATCCTGTCCACCCCATTTGTACATGGAGATATGCACATCAACCATACTCCTCCCCTCAGCAATGGTGAGCATGTACATATTGCCTACTGATGGCAATAACAGCATATCTTCATGGGGCATGATGACATCTACAGTGAACCAAAATCACGCAAGGTGGAACAAGTGCACGGCTCCAACCATAAATATCCCATTAAACTAAACGAGCCAGCACAAGGGAAAGGCAAGCCAAATTCTATTTATTATGGCATCATAAAACAAGAAAATGAGACTGCAAACCGGTTCCGGCCATAAATTCAAGCCTTCATCAGTGCAAACAAAAATTCAAATGGTACATCCTGGTATTCATTATATACTGCAAAACTTAAAGGTGTATGCACCTAAATATCATATTAGTTTGCCCATACTCCATATAATAGTGTTTGAAATAATATATAAATGAATATATACACAATATATAAAAAATATATATATAAAAAATATATATAATAATGTAATATGCAAAAAGATAAGGACTATCTAGATTAATGATACTAAAGCTGAAATCATAAGCTCAATGACAAAAAACTGCAAGTACATCTAACTGTATAACAATTTCAAAAAACATATAATAAAAAATATCAAAAGCTAGCCATGATAAACTAATTATTTTAATGTAATCCAGGCTTAAATAAAGCACCTAATCTAGTGATCCATGAGGATTCCATATTATTTAATCTATTATGCCAGCCCGCTTTGGATGTTCTCAGCATGTCAGTTTTGTCAATTATAGTAAATTTATATTGTGCTGATTTGTGAATCATGGTATGTTTGAATAAGGCATTAGTGATTTTCTGAGTTCTGATCGCACTGAGGTGATCACTTATTCTGTGTCTAAGTGGTCTGGAAGTTTGCCCAACATAAAAAGAAAAACAGGTGCAGGTGGCTAAATATACCACCCAATTGGTACTACAGTTACCAAAAATTCTGATCTGAAATACCTGGGATGTATTGGAACTGGTGAATTCCTTCGTCTTAGATATATGTCCACATGCACTACAATGACCACAGGGAAAACAACCCACCAAAGGATCACCAAATAGGGTAGTCTGTCTAGGTATGGGGGGATTAAGACGCTTATAGTGTGTAAAATAGGAATTTATCGTTTGACTCCTTCGAGAGGAAAAAGCACATCTTTCTGGTAGTATCTCATTCAAATATTCATGTGCTCGCAAGACACCCCAATGGTTATTTATAATATCCCTGAATGATGATGAATTGCTCCCAAATGTGGTCACGAACCTGACTGATTCATTGGTAGAATTGTTAGGAACCGCTTGTGAATCTTTATATTTTAAAAGTTGTGATCGGGGCATATGTTGAACCTCATTGATGGTTTAATTGATCCTTGATCTGTTATATCCTCTATTAATCAATCTATCACTAAGGTCTTGTTCACATTCAAGATGGGATTTTCGAGAAGAACAAATACGTTTCATACGTATAAATAGTGATTTGGGAATGTTGTTGATGATGTGGCAGGGATGGTTACTGGAAGCATGTAAAAGTGTGTTGTATTGTGGAAATTTTCTATGGACTCGGGTGGCCAAAGTATGATCGGATTATCGGGATACCAATACATCCAAAAAGATAATTTCTTGGTATTGCATAGTTAGGGTAAATTGAATACCCCATGTGTTGTTGTTGAGATATTTGACAAACTCATCGGCCAAACCCGGGTCACCCCGCCACACCATCCAACAATCATCTAAATATTTTCTCCAAATGTCCATTTCTGCCATGAATTTGTTATTGCAAGAATCATATATAAATTGTTGTTCAAAAAACCCCATAAAAAGGTCCGCATATATTGGGGCAAAAGAAGCTCCTATTGCTGTGCCCCTCACTTGCCAGTATGCCTGCCCCTCAAAGAAAAAAATGTTCTTGGTTAACACATATTGAGTCAATGTTAATAGAAAGGTGTTAAATCCAGTGGTGTAAAGTTGAGAATGATCCAACCAATATTCAATAGCTGAAATACCAGCCTCGTGGGGTATGCTAGTATATAAAGAGGTGACATCCAACGTGCACAGCCACCAATCCGAATCCAACTGTGAATCCTGAATAATGTTGAGGAAATTAGTAGTATCTTTTAACCTGGATCTGACCATAGGTAATAATGGTTTAAGATAGTGAGTAAGAAAAGCAGATAAGGGTTCAGTAAGAGAACCCCTTCCTGAAACAATAGGTCGACCAGGTGGACAAGTCGGATGTTTGTGAATTTTAGGAAGCAGATATAAATATTGTGGAATCGGATCAGACACTTTAAGTTGATTGCATATCTTTTGATCAATAATGGGTTCCTCAGTGGCCATATTAATGTGTGTTTGGAAATTGGGAGTTGGATCCACCACCATGTGTATGTAAAACCTAGCATCTGATAGTTGTTTTTTTGGCTTCAGATATATACATAGCCCGATCTATGATTACAATACCTCCTCCCTTGTCAGCTGGTATAATAACAATGTTGTGATTAGAGCTTAATTCATTTAATGCGTGTTGTTCTTGTAAGGATAAATTGTGTCTGGTGAATCGATATCCCAGAGAGAAATGCAGATCTTTGGTCACACATTCTTTAAATATGGCCACATGCTTATCCATTGGTGGCTGGAAATTCAATCTCTTGAACTGAAACCCAGTGGATCTTTGAGAGTTATCAGAATCTGCAAAAAATATTTTCAGATTGATCAATCTTCAAAAATCATTAAGTTCTTTGGCCAGTACGTGTTCGGGAACAAAGGATGTCGGCACAAAATTTAGACCCTTATTCAAAAGTTTATTTTGAACAGGTGACAGTACAAAAGAGGATATATTGTGTACATTCATTATTGACTCACTATCTTTTGTAGTCGCTGTTGCAGACTGTATGTGCCTCCCCCTATGTTTCATGCCCCCCCCTACATGTTCCTGGTCTAAAGGGTCTATGGATGGTTTACGTTTAGCCACTGGGGACTCCTGGTGAGAGGGGCAGTCATATTCCGTGGCGGAAGATGTATCATCATCCGTCAGGCTAGCATTGGACTGAATGTTTTTCTTTAATATTGACCTGGGCATCTTTTTCCTATTGATTCTGCTACTTGAATCAAAAAATCTGACATTTTTCTGAGAAACAAAGGGTTTACCTTTGTCATAATCAGTCAGATCATGTTGACATTTTTGTGTTTTCTTTTTGATTAGTTGTGTTTCCAAAGTAGCTAAATCTTTGGCCAATTCTGTTACATAATTTTGATAGAAATCCTCCCCCTCAAAGGCCTGAGCCTCTAAACAAACATTATAAACTTCTGTGGTCTGTGATTCTATCATGCATTCATAGTATGAAATAAGGTTGTCCACAAATAGCATGGAAGCATCATGTTGGGTTTGGGCCAAATCCTTTGACAATTGTTCATCAACCAAGCCTACTAAGGGCTGGATCCGAATCCTTAATCCCCGAGGGGAATCACAACATTGTTATTATACCAGCTGACAAGGGAGGAGGTATTGTAATCATGGATTTGGCTATGTATATATCTGAAGCCAAAAAACAACTATCAGATGCTAGGTTTTACATACACATGGTGGTGGATCCAACTCCCAATTTCCAAACACACATTAATTCATTTCTAGATATGGCCACTGAGGAAGGCATTATTGATCAAAAGATATGCAATCAACTTAAAGTGTCTGATCCGATTCCACAATATTTATTTCTGTTTCCTAAAATTCACAAACATCCGACTTGTCCACCTGGTCGACCTATTGTTTCAGGAAGGGGTTCGCTTACTGAACCCTTATCTGCTTTTCTTACTCACTATCTTAAACCATTATTACCTATGGTCAGATCCAGGTTAAAAGATACTACTGATTTCCTCAACATTATTCAGGATTCACAGTTGGAATCGGATTGGTGGCTGTGCACGTTGGATGTCACCTCTTTATATACTAGCATACCCCACGAGGCTGGTATTTCAGCTATTGAATATTGGTTGGATCGTTCTCAACTTTACACCACTGGATTTAACACCTTTCTATTAACATTGACTCAATATGTGTTAACCAAGAACATTTTTTTCTTTGAGGGGCAGGCGTACTGGCAAGTGAGGGGCACAGCAATGAGAGCAGAAATGGACATTTGGAGAAGATATTTAGATGATTGTTGGATGGTGTGGCGGGGTGACCCGGGTTTGGCCGATGAGTTTGTCAAATATCTCAACAACAACACATGGGGTATTCAATTTACCCTAACTATGCAATACCAAGAAATTATCTTTTTGGATGTATTGGTATCCCAACAATCTGATCATACTTTGGCCACCCACGTCCATAGAAAATTTCCACAATACAACACACTTTTACATGCTTCCAGTAACCATCCCCACCACATCATCAACAACATTCCCAAATCACAATTTATACGTATGAAACGTATTTGTTTTTCTCAAAAATCCCATCTTGAATGTGAACAAGACCTTAGTGATAGATTGATTAATAGAGGATATAACAGATCACGGATCAATCAAACCATCAATGAGGTTCAACATATGCCCCGATCACAACTTTTAAAATATAAAGATTCACAAGTGGTTCCTAACAATTCTACCAATGAATCAGTCAGGTTCGTGACCACATTTGGGAACAATTCATCATCATTCAGGGATATTATAAATAACCATTGGGGTGTCTTGTGAGCACATGAATATTTGAATGAGATACTACCAGAAAGATGTGCTTTTTCCTCTCGAAGGAGTCAAACGATAAATTCCTATTTTACACACTATAAGCGTCTCAATCCCCCCATACCTAGACAGACTACCCTATTTGGTGATCCTTTGGTGGGTTGTTTTCCCTGTGGTCATTGTAGTGCATGTGGACATATATCTAAGACGAAGGAATTCACCAGTTCCAATACATCCCGGGTATTTCAGATCAGAATTTTTGGTAACTGTAGTACCGATTGGGTGGTATATTTAGCCACCTGCACCTGTTTTTCTTTTTATGTTGGGCAAACTTCCAGACCACTTAGACACAGAATAAGTGATCACCTCAGTGTGATCAGAACTCAGAAAATCACTAATGCCTTATTCAAACATACCATGATTCACAAATCAGCACCATTTAAATTTACTATAATTGACAAAATTGATATGCTGAGAACATCCAAAGTGGGCTGGCATGATAGATTAAATAATATGGAATCCTCATGGATCACTAGGTTAGGTGCTTTATTTAAGCCTGGATTAAATGAAAATAATTAGTTTTATCATTGCTAGCTTTCGATATTTTTTATTATATGTTTTTTGAAATTGTTATACAGTTAGATGCACTTGCAGTTTTTTGTCATTGAGCTTATGATTTCAGCTTTAGAATCATTAATCTAGATAGTCCTTATCTTTTTGCATATTACATTATTATATATATTTTTTATACATATATCTTTTATATATTGTGTATATAGTCATTTATATATTATTTCAAACACTATTATATGGAGTATGGGCAAGCTAATATGATATTTAGGTGCATACACCTTTAAGTTTTGCAGTATATAATGAATACCAGGATGTACCATTTGAATTTTTGTTTACACTGATGAAGACTTGAATTTATGGCCGAAACCGGTTTGCAGTCTCATTTTCTTGTTTTATGATGCCACAATAAATAGAATCTGGCTTGCCTTTCCTTTGTGCTGGCTCGTTTAGTTTAATAGCATGATAACATCTGTCAGGAGATGTAACACATCAAAGTACTTTCTGATGTCAGTGGCACTGTTGTGGTCAACAGGCATGTAGTCTACTACAATCACACCATGGGTACTATCTGTGAGGCAATATGCAGGGAACTACCAATATAGTGGTTGTTGCCTAGACAAGTGTGCTTGTTTATGATACGTGGGTGGAGAGTGGTCTCTGTGTAATAGAAGGGTTGCCTATATTCACTAATCCATACTGTCACATAGTCATTGCACATGGCACTTGAAATTTAGGGCTGTGGATTGTCTACACCAGCCTCTACGGTGTTTGACAACTGTTGGCCTTGTATTGTGGACATTGTGACATTTACTAAGTCCTCAACATAATAATTTAGCAAAACCTGCCCCCCAATGGATCCTGTTATTATACAACAATCACCCCAACACCCACACAGGATACTGATGACAAACACACACTTGCCAGTACTGAGTTTCAAACACCAACCTAGCTATGTATTGCTACTACAGTGTACCACATTTATCACAAGCGCCTTGGAAGTTATAGCTTGGATGTTGTTCCAAGGTACTTCTAAGATGAGGAAAATCACCAGCCCTTGTAAATACTGGCATTGGGTGATGTAGTGGGTGAGAGAGTCCAAAAAATATTTTACCCTACACACACATTTACATTTGCCAGGGGAGAGGTTCAAACCTTTATCTAACTATCTTTTCAGACTATTATGCTACGTATTTACCACATGAACCACTGACCTTACATGGTTCAGGGTTGCCAACAGGTACTTCTAAGGTGGATGATATCTGCAGGAGTGCTAAAGTCAGGCACTGAGATGTGTACTGGGTGTAAATGGGGCCAAAATATTTGAGGTATGGCTATACATATGTACACACTTAAACACTTGCCAAGGATGAGATTCAAACCCATACCTATGTACATATTGCCGGTACATTGTTCCACATTTATCGCACATGCCATGGAGCTTACATGTTGGAGAGCTGTGCAAAGGTATCTTTGAAGGTGAGTGATGTCAGCCGCAGTGCTAAAGTAGGGGTAAGGGGAAGTGTTGTAAGTGTGAATGACCACAAAATCAGGTCTCTACAAGGATACACACACACTTTCTTACACGAACACTCACATCTACACAGGTGCCAGGATCAGGATTGGAACTCCTGCCTAACTAGTTTGTTACACTATATTATCACATGCGCCACAGAGCTTATATGTCGGAGAGTTATCCAAAGATATCTTTGAAGTTGAGTGACATCAGCAGCAGTGCTAAACGAGGGGTAAGGGAAGTGTAAGTGTGAATGACCACAAAATCAGGTCTCTACAAGGATACACACACTCTCTCACACAAACACTCACATTTACACAGTTGCCAGGATCAGGATTAGAACTCCTGCCTAACTACACTATAGTATTACGCAGTTATCATAAGCACCACAGAGGTTATATGCGGGAGACCTGTCCAAAGGTATCTTTGAAGGTGAGTGACATCAGCAGCAGTGCTGAAGGAGGAGTACAGGAGATTTAGTGAGTGTGAATGGCCTCAACCCCATTCATCTAGAAACACACACTCGGACACAATTTTACATTTGACAGGACTGAGATTACAACTGCTACATGGATACCTATTTGTGCTGTAATGTTACACAGTTATCACAAGCACCACTGACACTATAGGGCTGAGTGCTAACCAAAGATATTTATACAGTGAATGACATCAGCACATCATGTGATATAGGCCAATGGGATGTATAGTGGGTGGAACAGGCCTCATAATAGGATTCTCTCTGTCGCTGTCCATCTTTCTCTTCCTCACATCTCTGTGTGTGTATGCTTAACATATTATGTTATGTTGGCCTTAGATATGTGTGTGTAGTCCTATCCTGTGTGTGTGTGTGTGTGTGTGTGTGTGTGTGTGTGTGTGTGTGTGTGTGTGTGTGTGTGTGTGTGTGTGTGTTTGTGTGTGTATGTGTGTGTGTGTGTGTGTGTGTGTGTGTGTGTGTGTGTGTGTGTGTGTGTGTGTGTGTGTGTGAAGTATTGATGGTGTACAATTTGGTGTGTGTATCAATGGTGTATAATTTGGTGTGTGTGCACAGACAGCTGTGAATAACCGATATCTGTAGTCCACTG
This sequence comes from Protopterus annectens, assembly GCF_019279795.1. Taxonomy (NCBI): domain Eukaryota; kingdom Metazoa; phylum Chordata; order Ceratodontiformes; family Protopteridae; genus Protopterus; species Protopterus annectens. The sequence continues at coordinate 860,019,966 of NC_056737.1, read as the reverse complement.
TGTAGGACCATGCCCAGTATGACCTTCTATATTGAGTGTGTGCATCCATTCCAGGGAGGGTTGAACTCCAGTTTGGGGTTTTTTGTGCTCAGCTATACCTAGCAAACTGTTTCTCCAGGATATCTGTAGATAAGTTGCCAATATGGAGACACAATGGGCTTAACATACAGGGGATACTGTAACTATTGCTGTCTGTGCTGCTTGTGTGACATGTTTGGTTGTAGCATAGATATTCTGACATATGTACTGTTTTACACTGTGATGTATCATGTCATCAACTACTGGCAGTTATCATTCTTTGCTCACAGTTATTTTCTGGGAAATATAAGATGGATGAAGCTGAGAGCAATATTTTGAGGCATATAGACTACACATTCTTGCACACACCTGCCATTGTGGAGGGGTAGCTACAGACAATAGACTGCTGGTTCTGTGTAAATGGTGCAGCACCTTGTTAGTATACTGGCTGGGGTTCCCCTCTTTGTGCTTTTCTCAACTTCATGGAATGCCCATATCCTGCTGGGGCCATACCTCTCAGCTGTACAAATACACCCAGGTTATCCAGAGGCAGGACTCATATATCTGGTCAGTTTACCTTCACATTGTGGTTTACAAGCAGTTGTGTGGCTATTCATTCATGGGTTTGCAGTCAGGAGTAGTATGGGTGGACATTAGAGTTTCAGACTTCACACACTCCATGACATCCATGCTTTTACACGCCCCCTGTTAATTCTCTCCTCCACCTAACATTATGTGAGCAATATCTCAAAGGTATCCCTATAGTTGGGCCTTTATCCCAGTAGTATTTATGGCCTGATCCACAGTCCTTGCAGTAAGAAATGGGGAGGCATGCTACTGGCATTTGTCAATATGGCCTTGCCTTTGTTTTCTGTTTACTGTTTGGTTGTTAGTTGGGACCCCATGACATTCCGTGCATTGGAACTATGTGTGAGTAATGGGCCTTTGCCATAGGACTGTAGGCCATTTGAGAGTGCTGCAGGCCATCTGTTACTGCATTTTTACATGGGATTGTGGGGGGGGGGTGCACACCTGCAGACTTTAACATTTGAAATGACTGTACCGGTATTTCAATTACTCTGTTGGCTTCCATTTCATATTGTATTGTGACCTATCATGCAGACAGGAGGCATATCAGTAGAGTACACATGTTAGATCTTAATAGCATAGATTCAGTTTCAGACTTCCTACCCTTCAGAATTGGAATGCAACTGCCAGACCTGTTGTAGTATATCTGTGTAGGTCTGGTGGGGGGCTATTCACAATTGCCATCATTTGGAGGTCTTAGCCCAGCCTTTCTTCATGGTCATCTGCACCTGTCCTGCTGGTTGAGGCTGGTGGTGGGCATGTGACCCTCATAGGCATCCATGTGTGTGACCTATTGGCACCCACAGTTCTTTGGGCCATCACATGTACTGTAGTGGGGGTTCTCAACTTGTGTAGTGCTACCTAGTATGTTGACACCAGTATTTGTTATGAATTTCCTGCTGTCCCATACAGCTGTCTGCTGCTATCCCATTCAGCCACCCAATCCCCTTGCATGCTTGCATCCATATCATACATACAAGTATGAGAACATACTACTTCATTCAGTAATTGATAAGAAGAGTGACTTACCTTGTTGCTGGGCCAGTATTGAGGACAGTGCTGCAGGGTTGACTATGTTGGATGCGCATAGTACACTCCCTGTACATGGTAAAGCTCAGGTAGTGTCATGTTTGGCATTCGTTTTACTGTATGTGCAAGTTGGACAGAGGTATCATTCCCTGGGTCCCTACAGTGTCACTGTGTGTGCTATGTATTGCCTCTGTGCCAAGGCCTGGGCATACTGTGCATGCCTCCTTCTGCCTACAGGGTCAGGCACAGGATGTTCCTCCTCCAAGTCCCTCTGTGCCTCTGCTGGCCTTGGCAATGTTGGGGGGCTGTGTGGCCCTGCCACATGCTGTTCTTGCTGCAGCTGTTTCCACAGGATCATGTTGTGTATCATGGCACATACTATGAACATTTATGTACATGTAGCTGGAGAGTACTGCAAGGCTCCACCGGATATGTCAAGGCAGCGGAACCATGACTTAAGCATCCCAAACACACACTCTACAATGATCCTGGTTAGTACATATGCCTCATTATGGTGTTCTTGTTCAGGTGTTTGAGCATTTCTAATAAGTGTCATCAGCCACAGCTCCAGTGCATAGCCAGCATCCCCCACTAGATGGCCATATGGGATGTCCCCCTCCGGCAAATGCCTGATACAGCTGTTACCAATGCCAGATGTGGGAGTCACGATAGCTTCCAGGGCTGCCAGCACACACATTCATGATAATGCCCTGGGCATTGCACATGACCTGGCAGTTGATGGAGGGGAAGCCCATGCGGTTTATTTAGACTCTGCCCCACTCACCGGGTGGTGCTTTGATGTGGATGTGCGTGCAGTCTATAGCACCAAGTACGTCAGGGTATTCACTATACGGTGGAAGAGACACACACATGTGGTCAGCACCTCACGGGTGGTGGGGAAATATTCATGCTCATTGGCATGTTGTGTCATGCCATCCAAGAACTGGTAGAGTATCCTGGATGCTGATGCCTGTGAGACCCCCATGATATCCCCAGTTGGTCTTTGGAAGGTACCTGTGGCTAGTATTCTTAAGCCTAGACATACCTTGGTATCCAGTGGGATGGGTTCCCCTCCATTAGTTCTGTGTGTAAGGCATGGCTGGCACAGCTCAACAATTTGCTGTAGAGTGTCCCTCTCCACCCTATAGCACTCTACTATCTCCAGCTCATGTAGGCCCTGGTAGGTTACCCTGGGTCTGTACACTTTTCTCCTCCTCTTCACTGTGGATTGGTTGTCAGCATTCTCTTCCTCAAAACCCTCAGAGTCTCTATCACATATTGATAGAGTAAAGCAGCAGCAGCCTCTAACATTTTTAGTTAGTTTTGCCAGTTAAAAATCCCCTGTCTGTGTACACCGGTGGTGTAGAGTTTGTGGGAAAAGCAGTCTGTAGGGTGTATGCATAGTTCATATTAGTGTGCTCGGCCGCTGCATGTGTAATTGGCTGATTCTGATACATTCCACCTGCCAGTTATGCTAGTTCTCCATTATTGCCTTCCTACTGCTGTTTCCTCTTCTCAGTTCCTCCCTATTTAAGCCCTGAGGTGCACCGCACATACCCAGTGCTCAGATGTAAACACTGCTGCCATTTCCTCTCTTTTTCTTTCTTTTTTTTTTTTTTTTTTGTTTAAAACCCAGTGCGCGGTATGCTCATCCATTTAGGCTATGTACACACTGCACAGGCACATCTGACACACCCCCTTATGAAGTCATTCAGCTCTTATACTTGCACTGTTGTATTGCTGCACCTACACGGTTAGGTACAAGCTGACACTTTGAGGAAATATGAGATTCAATATAACTCCCCTCATTTGCATACCCCAGTGTGTAAGTCATTAGTTACTGTACTTAGACGGACCCTTTATCCTTGACAGCCAGTGCTCCCAGGTATTGTTTACATTCTGCATGCCATTGACTATAATGGCAAAATGCAGAATTATCTTAAAATTGATTTTTCTCATTTTTTTTTTCGGCACAATCCAGTTTGCACACCGCTGCCCTAAGCTTAAACAGCCATGATCAGCCAAAAAAAAAAGTTTAATTTTATAAACAAATACACTATTATTAATGCCAATGGCCTTATATTTGGACATTGGCATGTGTGTTTGACTGTAATAAATGCTTTCCATGAGCTGTCCTGCCTCCGTTTGTTCAGATGCAGAAATGTATTCAGTTACTAGCTGCATACATTTCTGCTCTGACACTGTTCCTGCACGGAGTCCAGCCAGCTTTATAGATCGCAAAATCACCTCATTTGCATGTTTTTTACCAGCAGATGAGGTGATTTGCATCCCGCATGGTTTTCCGTGCAGGAAAAGTGTAGGGCTACTCATGCACATGAAAAACGGCACTTTCCTGGATCACTCTGCGGCCATTTTCTGTGCAGGCACTCCTACACTGTTCCTGCATGGAAACCAGCCATTCATGAATCCCAGTTAGTGTCAGTTTAATACTTTACCATGACATGAAGTAGCTTTGTACATTTGTCCATGTAAATATTAGATATCTGCATACTTTATGCGAATCTCCTAACTGTTAATCATCTTAATAAGTTCTAAACTGTCAAAAACATTCTGTACATTGTTAAGTTTGCTCACAACCAAAGAACAGAGCATGGAAGTTCTATCTTAGAGTTTCACTGCCATAGTAAGAACTGTTGAACAGCAATGCCATGCTTCCTCGGTAAAGACAGATTGCAGCAACACTCCCAAACATGACTTTTGTTTTATAAGGTCAGTGGTTTGTTAAGATATATGGGGCTGGATTCAATAACACCTACACTAAGTGCTGTTATCGTGTTGGCAGTGCAGCCCACTGCACACACAGTAGAGTACCATTTGTTATTCATTAAACAGCAATCAAAACAAAGGGAAATGGCAAAACATGCTCCAAATGACATGCTAATTAACTAATCCAACATGGTGGAGATATTCAGGAAGCCATAAATCAATTGTGTGCACTCAGTGATCACTTTTGCCCTGAACTCCAAAGCCCTTTGGAATACAGTAAGATTACACTTTGGAAAAAAATGTTCAAGGTTGCTATTGCTATCATTATGCTGTGTGTGTAACAGGCTTTAAATCAAGGTACTGCTGCAGCTACCAGACCTTAGGCAAGAAGAAAAATGCTGTTTAGACCCCGTTTGACTTATCATCAACTGCATGACACAGAAATGTAGAGCAATAAAGTGTGGACAGGGAAACACTACAGGAACCATGCAGACTCTGCCACCCCCATCTCAGGTCGCAGGGAAATCATGGAGAACCCATTCCAGTGGAAACAAATGTATGTGCAGAATTATGTGTACTAGCTGCTGATACTTTCCAGAGACCTAGAAGACATATATTTTGGGTGGCAATAGGCATCAGCCTGAAGAATATTACATCAGTTTTTAAATGCAATGCTGCAACATGCAAGGGATCACATATGTTTCCCATGCACCCTACAAAAGACAGCAAGAACCGTGGAATAACTTTATGCAATAGCACACTTTCCTGAAGTGTTGGGGCCACAGAACAAGCATAGAAATAAAAATTCCATCAGGTGAATGGGAAAGGAAGTACATCAATAGAAAAGGATACCACTCTGTTAACTAACAGGCTGTCTGTAATACCAAAGGGATCATCTGCAATGTCTGTGCAGGTAACTCTGGCAGTTTTCAGAATTCACAAATATGGCACACCTGCAAGCTGTACACAAGGTTTGCTATAGGTGCCTTTCCATGAGGGCAGCTAATGGGGGAAGCAGTTATACATTGGAGCCCTGGCTCACAACACCCATGAGAAACCCACACAACCCACTAACCAAGAACACAATAAGGTCCACGCTTAAACTAAGAATATAATAGAACATGTGACTGGATGGCTGAAATCAAGGTTAAAGTGTCTATATACATCAGGAGGTGCCCTACAGTTCAATACAGGCACCTCAGCCCAAATAATCAGGCTGTGCCATGTAGCACAATGTAACTCTCAGGAAACAGCTCCAAGAAGGAGAGCAAGGAGTAGGACCACAGGCAGGGGCAGTAGGTATACATCAGGAGTCTGAGGGAGAACTACTAGCTGCAGATTGTGCTGGCACACACAGGTGTGCACAGTAGGCCCTGGCTCTGGCTAAGAGGCAAAGGATAGCATGCACACTCACTCACTACCTAGCTCAAAGCCTAATATCGCACACATACAAATATGAAAACTGTTGCCTGCCAAACTCCACAACTTTTACTTAACTATGCAATGGTTTGTATAGCTAAAAGCAAGACTGAAATACCTACTGCTTTGACTAACTGAAGTACAATAAGGTTCAACAATTATATAAATAATCATTCACAAATGAGTAGAAACAATAAATCAAAACCTTTTCTTTTCCAATACATACTGATAAATGTAAGTTTGTGAGTAAGTAAGCAGAAAATATCCACTGTGTGCATCAGACATATATACAACCATAAGTCACAAAGACATGTGCAAAGGGCAGGAAGCAGGTATCATTATTTTCACAGGATGGTTGGGGGGTGGCGGGGGTGGGAGGTGGGCAAGGCTGACACCAAAGAAGTGACTGTGTGTGTAAGTAAAAAACACATGCATTTATTAAGGTATACAGTGGTCAGGGCCAGTAACAAGAGATATATAGCACTCAAAAGTACTGTTTAGATAGCTTGAATGTGTGTGAGGTGGTAATAGCTTTTTTTTCAGCGTGTGTGTGTGTGTGTGTGTGTGTGTGTGTGTGTGTGTGTGTGTGTGTGCACGCGTGTGTGATTATATCTGCATGAACACAATCAAGCACTGTGCTGCCACTATGTCCTGAAATCTTGGACAGGTATGAGCCATGCATGATAAAGTGGGTAAAATAGTCAGTTCAGTGTCATCACCCTCAACCACGAGAACTACATTTGTCAGGAGTTGCACTGCTTCTTCTGCAGCCCTGGCTAGAACTCAAAGTGCTACTTGAATGTGAGTGATGTCTGCTGGAAGTGCTTCCATCACAACTACATCCAGAACCATGACCATACCTCTCAACCTCTCAGGGCAAGAAATCTGGACAAAGCCATTAATAATGAGGGAACAAAGGCCCAAAAATAGGGACATATTTTAAATATTGCTCCTATACACTTAGAAAGCTGCTAAAATGACAGATTTTTGCATCATTATATATTTTCTGAAGGATGTAAGCCTGAAACTCAAATGTCTGTGATTTACTATTATTTATTCACTTCAATCCTCAATGATTTGCCAAAAAAAATACAAATTTTATGAGGAACGATCCAAAATAAGAGGCAAAAATCTGGATATTCTTTGAAAATTTGGAAAATTGAGAGATATGACCATGATCCTGTGGCCTACCATGTCTGGGTGTGAACACTCCAACCACTGATGGAGCAGTGGAAGTAAAACCACTACAGGAGCAGGATATAGCATGGCTAAATCTGATAATACCAGAAAATGTAGCATCTGTCCAGCCACGTGAATGCCAACTCTCCCGAGGCAGACATTCCAGCACAGACACTGCCCAATCCAACGTGTCAATCATCCAATGCAAGGAGTCACCCACATGGTTCAGTGAGTCATGCAAGTCATCAGAATATACAATGCTTAATACTCTCACTATCTCTTCCAAGGCCCTGGTGGAACATGCCTATTTGTCCATTATGGCAATACACATACATCTGGCGTCACCTAATCACACTACAGCAACAGGAGGAAGGTCAATAGCAGGCATCCTCTGAACACCTCTACCAATGCTCCTGTGTGGAACCTCACCCTTAAAATGGCTACACAGAGAATCAACCAGCTGTGCAACTGGAATATCCACACTACCCTAATAAACTGTGTCACCCTCAAACTGTCCTATATAAGAGAGCTCTGAAATATGGGCAGGGAATGTGTGAGCCACAACCTCAGTGTCAGACTGACCCCCTAGACCCTAGGCTGTACATCTTCATTGCCACTACTATCATCAGAGGCTACTGATACTCTGACATCAGGTGGTAGGAGTTCCACAGTGTCACTGTCAGGATCACCTATGATAACAAGCAATAAACACAGCAAAGAGAGAAACAGGAAATGAAAATAATTAAAACATTTTTACACAAAAGGTGGGTTAAACTATAATAGATGCTAAAGTAATGCAAATACTCTCAGTTAAACCTAAATGTACCTTATCTACACTAATACCATGTGCAAATGGTCTTGCAGACTGCATTCCAGATATCCCTGTATGTAAGGAAGGGAGAGAAAAGAAGGCTGATATGTATCACAATGTAAATGAAACAAGAAACAAAGAACACCCCCTTACATGTGCAGATTAACAATCATCTCATACAAAAATCCACTGACCAGTTGATTTCCCCCACAAACCTCCTCCTCTGTCTCTCTTGTACTTTGGTGTCTAACTCACAACTTAACCTTCTGCTGAGCTACCTGGATCTCTGACAGTGGACAGGAGGTCTTCTGTTTCAGTCATTGGTGGTTCAATAGCAGGACCATCACCCCCATACTGCAACTGCTCTATGGTGGGCAGAAGTGATCATATCACTCGCCCTGTGTCGTATCTGGATATAAGTTCTACTATGCCCTCAGACTGCATTGATGTTGTCAACCACCTGCTGCCATATCCTGTCTCAGACAGATTTGCCACCTCTACCTCTCACTATCAGAAAAGCTTTAGGACAATGGAATGCTTGGATTATGACCTCATTTTCTACATCAGTGAATGGCAGCTTGTAACGTACAGATATTTTGGATGGCATAGCCCTCTATGAGATGAAAAAGAAAACAGACAGAGAATTAATTTCATAATACAAAGAATAGATGTCTGTGAATTCAATTATGTATGAATGTGTGCATCCATCATGCACACAACTATTGAACATGTAATGCTGCCTATGACTACACATGAATTAAGACAGCCCCAGACACACTTAATTCATAGAATAACAACAGTTATAACAGTTCTGTAATACTGGCAACAGTTGTGTAACTGTGTAGTACATTGCAGTATTAACAATACTAATTCATAATGCACAAGTAGAAATGGAGAAAACTATTATAATGCTAGAGTCACTGGTGTGGAGGGTTGCCAGGTAGATATCACGGCTTTGACACGCTCTTGGGGCTATGCATGTAAAAATACCAGACCTTGCTACAAAGCTATACTGCATTCTACTGCAATAATTGTTCAAATTCCTGGAAAACAAAATCAGTTAGCATTCTTTACCAAACTTTATAACGCAGACAAATAACTGATATTCATGGGCTGTGCCAACAGTAATTGATAAAGAAAATGCATACAGATAAAACTATCATTATAACAGGCATTACAATCCATCCATAATGTTAAACAAAAAGTATTCTGTAATAAATAAAAAAAAAAAAAAAAAAAAAAAACAGCAGCATACCTTGCCAAGAAACAGTTTAGAAAGTAGATAAGTCTCCTCAAAGTGTATTTAGCAGTATGGAGCTCTCTTGATCTAGCCTTCTCACTATGATACAAGTTCCTTAGCTACATGATTACCTTTATATAGTGCAGATACAGCTCTCTGACCACTGTAAGAATGTAAATAAGGTACTAAATCATTATCCTTCCTGAATACCACAATCTGCACTAAATGCAGGGAAGGTAAACATGTTGTTGGAGCTACATAATTACATGCACATATCCAAGCACTACAAGCATGAGCATTGAGAAGTGTTTCCTGCTGATGACTTACACCTATCAATGAGTAGTCTGATTGCAGGAACAATCAGTGTTTCACAGTCTCTTCTCTTTGATATACCTATTCTCACCAGCTTACAAACTAACCTCATGGCTAAACTTGAATCTACCTACAATAAAATAGCTAAATTTGATGCAAATCTCCCCTACCGCTCCCACCACTGCAATTCCCCACAACAACTTCAATGGCCAAAAGCACATAACCAACTCCTACTCCCACAACTCCAGCTCACTCACTCTATTCTTATAAAGCCCTCTCATTGCCCTGCTCTCTCTACTCTAATCTCTCTCCCTACTATCCCAAATGTTGTCTCCGCAGTGCAGACCTACATCTTCTGGAAGTCTATAAGCCCAATAGACAAACTGGGAAACTTCTTTATAAAAATTCTGTTGCTAATATCTGGAATAAACTTCCCCTAGATCTAAGAGCAACCACTAGTACCATCTGTTTAAAAAAAAAAATGTTAAAAGATTACATAATCAGAACATGGTCTTGTCCTTGCCTCACTCCAACCTGACCGATCTCCCCACATTCTTCACCTCCTCCTCCATCTCTGCTAGTACTATAGTGGTGATCTCCTCTACCCCTATATCACAAATCTACCCCTATATCACAAATCTACCACTATATCATAAATCTATCTTCCTGTAGACAGTTTCTACCTAAATATCAAACAAGTACTGTAACTTTTATCACTTTAATTTCACTTAAATGCCAATGTAATTGTAAATGATTGATTCACTACCTGTAAATTGCATCTGTACCCTCTGTACATATGGAACCAAATGAGATTATGTATTGTCTTACTGTACAAATGAGATTATGTATTGTTTTACTGTAGAAGTTCTTTATTGTAACAAATAGTAGGCACTCTACTGTTGGAGTTGTCATGGTTATGTATTTTTCTTTGTAAGTACTTCTTGGTTTTATATTTTCTTTTTATCTTGGAGCTTTTCTCCCTGGGCCTCTGCTGAAAAAGGGTTTCTAGCCCAGTCAGACTAACCCGGTTAACAAATGTCAAATAAGTAAATAAATAAATGTACACTTACTGAGGGTGTGTCAGTAAGAAGAGATTTACCAAAAAGTCTGAAAGTATATTGACTGACTTAGGAGATCAGCATTGCTAACATTAAAATGCTGTTTTTATGACCACAGTTACTGCTAATTACTAAAAATGTTGTGCATATTCAAGGGTGTACATTACTCATTAATACAGGTACTATGTGCAGTAAAGACAAGATAGCGTTGCTCTTGTGAAAGCATAGATAAGGAAATGAGGCACCCTAAATAAAATTGCATTGCTTGCACTCTTTGTTTAATATTGTGTGAGTACATGGTTACCCTAACTGTTGCCAATATCCCACTCATACAGACATTCACTGGCAAATGAGAAAGGACAACTTTCATAACTTGTTTCTGTTACACTTTCAATGTGATGCGATACAATGTCACATTTTGAGTACATCTAAACACGTTTTATCCTTGCTTATATATGCTTTTATCTTTGACAAATATGGGAAATAATTTGAAATTATTGTTCTTAATACCCTGATATTATGGTTAAAACCCATACAGGTTACTGTTGCAAGATAAAACTGAGGAAACATAAACGTACTGTCGCTCATTTAGTCAGGATGTAATAGACAAGTCTTTGTGGGTTCTGTTCAAGCAGCTTTATTATGTACAAAGACATCACAATTGAAGCTTATTAATTTTAACTTATGTAACTTATACACAAACTAGCTACATTCATTCTTATATGTTCACGCTCTGGCTGCACTTTCAAAATGGCACTGAGTATATAGTACATGCTTGCTATTTATATATGCACGTTCAGTCCTTGATATGCTTCTTAAAGACACAGCACACACACTCTGTTCTACATCCTCCTTCTTTGAGAAATAGATCATGCAATGCTAAGAATATCAGTTGACATACAAACAATACAAATAGTTCTTTGTCATGTGATTAAACAGAACTAGGTACATATATGCAATTATGTCCACGTCGCTGTGTATTTCACACAAGGTCTGGAAGTACAACCAAATCATGTGACATAAAACTGAGAATTAGACATAGCAAATGGAACTGTCCCTGCTGAATGTGCAAACTTAGGAATATCGAGAACATCCTTGGGAATGGAAGTAGAAGTTAAGACACGTTCTGGAATGGGAACATTGTCTGGATTGCTCTGAGATCTAGAGTCTGTGTCACAGGAACAAAGCTGCGATAATGATTTGGGTACAGGAAGAAGATATCTGTGATTTCTCCTGTACTCCACACCCTCAGATTCTACGAAGTAGGATCTCGGCTCTGTACATATACCTGTTACTTGTCCAATTCGGTCAAACCCTTTTGCTGTATATATCCTCACTGTTTCTCCTTTTTTCAATGGGAGAAGAAATCTGCTCGATTTTTCATAACTGGACTTCTGGAAAGAATGCTTCCTGTATAATTGGGCTGTGACGGTTCTGTTGTTTTTAGCTTTAGGCATCAATAAACTGGAACTACTAGGCAGTGTTCTTCTGGTTTGCTTGGATAGAAGTCTCTGAGCAGGCGAGCCAAGTATATCATCATGGGGTATGTTTCTGAGATTAAGTAAATTCAAAAAGATATCAGTATCATCACACTTTGACCTTTCAAGTAATTGCTTTGCACTCTGCATTGCATGTTCAACTAGTCCATTTGACTATGGATATTCAGGACTACTAGTAACATGTACAAAGTCCCATTCTCTTGCAAATTTCTGAAGCAACTGACTGGTAAATTGAGTACTACCATGAACTGAGAAATGACATTTCAACTTAGTAATAGCAGTAGTGGATGTTAGGTTAGGTAGTAAATCAATCTCAAACCAGTTTGAATAAGAGGCTACTAATACTAAGTAATGCTGATTGTTCCACTCAGTATGTCAGTGGCTACTGCTGACCAAGGTAGTTCAGGAACTTGACTTAGTTGAAGTGGTTCTCTTTGAAAATGTGGTTTAGTACTATTGCATACTGAACAAGAAGAAAGCACTTTACCAATCTCTTTCACTAGTGAAGGCCAGAATATTAGTTTTCTCACCCTTCTTTTGGTAGATTTGGAACCCGAGTGACCACGATGCAAAATCTGGATATATTGATGTTGTAAGGAAGCAAGAACAACAATTTTAGGACATTTGAAAATAATGTCATTTACATCAACATCTCATCTCTGTTAGGAAAATAGGTTTGCACTTCAGGTGGTACACTAGATTGCTTTGATGGCCATCCAACTTTAATGTAGTGGTTGAGCTTTTGCAAAATTGGATCAGTCTTTGTTTGATGTCTCAGGTCAAGTCTCGTGGTAGAAAAATTACGTAGTGCCATTACGTCAAAGTCAAAATTCTCTGTGTCATGCTGTTCCATTGTATTTCTGGGCAATCTGGATAAGGTATCAGCCAGATAAAGAAGTTTGCCTTTTGTATAGACCATTTTTAAGTTGTGCATTTGCAATTTGAGCATCATTCTTTGTAATCTCAGTAGAGCTGAATGCATAGTCTTCTTTAGAATAGTAACTAGAGGTTGGTGATCAGTTTCAATCTGAATAGACAGACCACAGATATAATCATGAAACTTTGAACATGCAAATACTATTGCCAAAAGTTATTTCTCAATTTTAGCATACTGCATTTCAGTTTGGGTACTTGTTCTATATGCATAGGCTACTGGTCTGCCTTCCTGAAGAATAACTGCACCAAGACCAAATTTTGAAGCATTACAGGAAAGAGTGACTGGTTTATTGACACCATAGTATCTTAATGTAGGTGGGGTGGCAATTTTCCGCTTAAGGTCTTCAAATGCCTTCTGGTGCTGTTCCAAACAAGACCATGTAACATTTTTGAATATCAGCTCTCTTAAAGGTGCTGTCAACTTATTGAAGTCTAGTATGAACTTGCCTAAATAGTTGGCCATGCCAAGGAAATACTGTAGAGCTTGAATATTATCTGGTGCTGACATCTCAAGAATAGCTGCTTGCTTGGATGGGTCTGGTCTCAAGCCAGTGCTGGTAAATAAATGACCTACATATGTAACTTCTGGTAGTCTGAATTTACACTTCAGAGGATTGAGCTTTAAGTTCACTTCACGTGCTCTGTCTAGAACTCTCTTAAGGTTTCTGTCATGCTCTGCTTCACCATTGCCTACAACCAATAAATCATCCACTATTATGGCACAAGGATAACCTGAAAAAATTTGCTCCATTGCACACTGGAACACTTCACTTGCAAAATTTATTCAAAATGCTATCCTCAGGAATCTATAGTTGCCAAACAGGGTACCAAAAGTGGTTACTAATGAGGATTTGTGATCAAGCATCACTTGCCAAAATGAACTTTTTGCATCCAAGGCAGAAAAAACAGTGGTGTTCAGTATTAGAGCTGCAACCTCTTTGAATGTACACATTGGATGATGTGGTCTTTTTAATGCTTTGTTCAAATATCTTGGGTCAATACATATTCTGATTTCATCTGAGCTTTTTTTGTGAGCTGCTACCATGGATGACACCCATTCAGTTGGTTTTGTAACTGGACAAATTACACTTTGCTGCACCATTTTATCCAACTGAGCTTTGACTTTATCCTGCATAGGTATCAGAACTTTTCTTGCTGGTCTGATTACTGGACTAACCTCTGCGTCTAACTTCATAGAATACATAATTGGAAGTTTGCACAACTTGTCATCGAAAACATCAGCATACTCTGAGAAAATGGCTTCAGAAAAATTGGAACTAGGATATGCGCTTATACTATGAACTTTTTTGCTAAAAGAAAGCTATTCACTCTCAAACTGTCTGTGGGACCCAATAATGACTGCACAGGTCTTCGAACTACATAGAATAACAAGCTGTAACAGTTCCTAGCCAAATAACATGAAAGCACTACTGGCCCTTTAGTATGAATTTCTTCACCTCCATAAGCAACAAGTTTCGCACTACTAGCCACATTGAGTTGTTCACTGGTTCTCAACTTAGCAAATGTGTTTGCTGATATAACATTACACTTTGAACCAGTGTTTATTTTGAGCTCGGTGGATTTACCATTGATCTGGACAGTACAAAACACTTTGTTCTTCGCCAACAAATTCACTGCATCAACCTTTTCACCAATTACTGATACACCATCTACACAGAATGTGGAGTTGCAGTCTACTTGATCAATTTGCTTTTTTTGAGTGATGCTTCTTTATAACTGTGGGCTTTAATTGATTTGCAAAATTTTTCAAAATGGTTCAATTTTTTTACACTTGTGATATTGCTGACCAAATACTAAGCATCTCTCTCTTTTAAACTCATGATTGGCACCACAATTGAGACAATAACAATAAAGCTGGATTTGGGTTTTGCTGACTCATGCTTGTATGGCACTGAGCATGCTCCTTTCTTAGAACTTGCTGGAAAACAGTGGTTTCTCTGTTAAACCAGTAGGGTTTGTGGCTGCTATGTGCTTAGACCTGCTTCTGTTTGCCACATGTTACATGCTATCTACATTTGCGCTGGAGCCTGCTGAAACCATGCTCCTGTCACTTGCAGCAATACTTGTGTGCCTTTCTGTAACTTCATGGATTTGACAAATCTCAGTGGCTTTACTCAATGTTAAATCACTGTCATAAAGCAAACTCTTTCTTACAGCAACACTATTAATACCACACACAAGCCTGTTCTTTACTAACTCATCTTTTAACTCACCAAACCAACACATTATAGCTTTATTTCTCAGGTCAGTAATATAAGCTGCAAAGGTTTCCCCTGGTTTCTGATCTCTTGTGTAAAATAAATGCCTCTCTAATGTAATATTCGTCTGGGGATTGCACATAGATTCATAGGTTCATAGGTAGGTACTAGGCTATCGGCCCAAGGGCCTACGTATGCGAATAAACAGTACACAGCACACTGAAACTTGCCTCAAAATGGCAGTACCTTTCTAGGTAATTCTTTACAGTGCAAGGAACACACTGTAATGGCTGCACTTTGCGAATAGACACATCCAGCACAATATATTTTTTTTGAAATTTATTTATTTTATTTTATTTTACATTTGTTGACCGGGATAGTCTGACTGGATGCAAGTCCATTTTCATCGGAGGCCCGGGGAGAAAAACTCCAAGAGTAAGCAGATACAGCATTACATAATACCAGCATTACATATTACAAACAGACTATTTACAGAGATTACATAAGTAAGCAAGTTAAGCAAGTTCCACAGGTTACAGTTAATACTGAGCGCAAGTCAGGATTAAATTAAATTACACAGTAAACTGGTTAACAGATTTTTACGCATTTTAGAGAGAGTAAGCCAGGCTTGATACATTGACATAGCCAGTTAAGTGACAAATGTTGTTTGAGTCTAGTTTTAAATTGACCTAAAGTGGAAAGTAAGGTAATATCAGCTAGAAGAGAGTTCCAGGATCTACTTACAGAGTTTGCAAAGAAAGAGTCACCGGCTGTGTTATTAATTTTGCTAGTCTGAATTAGTAGTTTGTTGGAGGATCAAAGCAGTCTGGGATTGTTATAGGGGGTGATAATATTTTTAAGTGCAGGAGTATTGTCCGGATTATAGAGGATTTTATAGGCCATAATCAGTTGGTTATACTGGATTAGGCTGGGTAGCTCAAGCCACCCAAGCAGATTTAGATTGATGCAATGATGTGTCCTAAAAGGCAGCCCAGTGGCAAACCTGGCAATGTGGTTGTAGCAAATTGAGAGATTGTTAGGGACAGTCTTGTTTAAATTCGAGAGTAGAGGGGGATGCATACAGAAGGGCTGAAAGAAGGTGAGAGCGAGCTATGGCAATTTTAGCTAGAGGGGTTAGGAAGGCTTTATTCTGTAAAGTGACACTAGTTTTTTATTGATGGTTTTGATAGTTTGGTTAACATGTAGGTCGAATTTTAGATTATTGTCTATGATGACACCTAATAGTTTTGTAGAGGGGTCAGGGGAGATTATTGTGCCATCATTTGAATTTATGATAAAGGTGAAAGCGGTAGACATACGTGTTGGTGAAAATAACAGCATTTTAGTTTTTTTGGGATTTAGGATCAGACGATGTTAAGAAAGCCAGTTTTCTATTGTATTAAAGGTGGTCTGGGTAGTTGACCATAACTCTACTGGAGATGTGGCTGAGCAAACAGAGTAGAGTCATCAGCATATTGGATACAGCTGACTTTTGGGATCACAGTATAAAGGTCGTTAATGAAGATGGAGAACAGCAAGGGCCCTAGTATAGAGCCTTGTGGTACTCCAAGGGTGTTAGGTAGAAGGTTAGAGAGTGTGTTCTGCCAGAGGACAGCCTGCTGTCGACCATTCAGTTAGGATTGAAACCATTGAAGGGCTCTAGTATCTAGACAGAATGTTTGCAGGGTGTGGATTAAAAGTTAGTGATCAACCATATTGAATGCCTTAGAAAGATCCAAGAAGAGGGCTGAGGATATATAATTATTGTTGTGATTGTCATGGCTGTACTTTGACTGCACTAAAATATGAAATAGTTGCACTTTGCAAATACATAAGCTCTTCGGAATGCATGCACAGTAATAAACACACACTGTAAGCAATTTTACACGCTTTGAGATACTTCAAATACAATATGAAGTCGTAGTTATGCTAAAACACAGCACTTTCCTAAAAAACATGTAGTCACCTTGCTTAATTTATGCTTAATGTGTCCTTTTTGCCTTTATCATATTTGTTTTGCTCATTTAATCTCTTTTCATACCCATTGTAATTTTTGTTTTGTGCTTGTTTTACTCCAAACATGCCGTTTTGCTTTAAACATACTCGTTTTGCTTTAAACATACCTGTTTTGCTTTGCTGATAATCATTACATAAAATATCTTAATCTTAAACATCTCATTTAATAAATAAACCTTTTGTGCCTCTTGTTTGTCTAATAATGTGGCTTATGCCTTTGTAATGCTCCGTTTTATCTTTTTTTTATAAAATAAACTGTCCGTTCAAGTTTTCATTACCTTTGATTCTTTTCTAGCCCTTTTTTGTGCTTGTCTCTCTTAGTTTATCTTCACTGTTATCTCTGTACCTCATAGCTCTGAATATCAGTATCTGGAATCCCGGTTCTGACACCATGTCACTCGTCTAGTCAGGATGTAATAGACGAGTCTTTGTGGGTTCTGTTCAAGCAGCTTTATTATGTACAAACACATCATGACTAAAGCTTATTAATTTTAACTTGGGTAATGTATATACAAACTAGCTACATTCATTGTTACATGCTCACTGTCTGACTGCACTTTCAAAATGCCACTGAGCATAGCACGTGCTTTATATATGCATATTCAGTCCTTGATATGCTTCTTAAAGACACAACACACACACTCTGTTCTACATGTACATTTAAAACACTTGTTTCAAAATGTGTTCTTTTTTCTCCTTTATCCTTTGTATGCCATTTGGCATTGTGCTCCATTGACTGGCAGTGATCAGTAGTGGCAAATCGTAGTTCACTTCCCAAGGTAAAAAAATGACAAATTTAATTTAGAATGCCATCAGTAGCACAACTGAGATTGCATTGGTGCACTTTCCTCAGCACTCTAGATAGTACTGAGTAAAGAAATTCAAGCTGTCACATACTTACCTCTGTAGCATAACATGTAAATGGAGTGCACTTAAACCTGTTTACAGATAATTTTACTGAGGGAGGTCATAATAAATATTGACACTCATTATGGTGTGTGAATGTGTTCAGGTGGGAAACTCAAGTATTCTCAGTATTGAGTAAATCTGACAGACAGGTATGTCATTTGAAATGTCACTAATAATTGTGTGTGCTGTTTGAAACATGGAAGCATTTCTGCTGTTCCTTGTCCCATTTTCCATTCCCATGACATTACCTAAAGTCCTGATATTGTAAGACATAAATAATAGTAGTGATGTGGCAAAGAGATGGGAAGGCTAAATGTGTCGGTGTAATGCACTAGCAGCTTTGCTCATTGCTAAATGCTTAACCTTGATTCATTTAATGTCCCTTTAAGTTATTATACAATTCAGTTTTTATATTGTTTATTATTATTGCCATTTGCATTTGCACACCACTTGGCAGTGTGCAATCAAGTTTCACAGCTTAAGGGAAAAGTGAAAATTTAATTTGGCTTGCCTTCAGTAGCACAAATAAGCTGACATTGATGCATAACTGTTAGCACCCTGGATAGTAGTGACTGCAGAAAATGCACCTGCCAGATGTCCAACTCTGGGGCACAAGGAGTAAATGAAGTGAACTGAGAGAAATAAGACAGATGATGCAATATTCAAATTCTGTTTAGAGATCATATTTCAATTATTCTTAATATGCATGCTTTTAACTTGTAATTTGCATTTGCACACTGCTCGACAGCATACAAGTAGGGTCCACTACCAAAGGAAAAAAGTGAACATTTTTTTATTTAGACTGCCATCAGTATTAAAATCAAGCCTGGCATCACTGCCGGGTGTCAGTACTCCAAATAGTAAAATGCACCAGTTATCTACCTGTATCTGTGGTCCAAACTATAAATACATTGACTTCAAAGGAAACACAGATTTGCTGTGGGGTTCAAATTATTAGCAATGATAAACACACATTTTGGAAGATGACTTGCGCAGCCTTAGTGTGTGTGATAAGTGCTGAATATGTTACCCATATTCCTTGTGATCTGCTGTTACTAGTGTGTTGTATTAGTAAAATCATCTATACTTCTTGCTAATGACAGCATTTGCTGTGTGTGATGTCAGAAATAGTTTCTAAAGTGTGAGAACAGATATTTAAGATTAGGATGAATGCTGCCTTTACATGAACCAGTCATGAGGTGTAACACAAGCTATGACGTCAAAGCCAGTGATGAAAGTAATATTCATATTTAATATTTAATTTCATTGCAATTTCAAACTTGTTGCTTTGTTACATTTTGCATTGGTGTGCTGCCAAGTGGCATTCAAATGCATTTCACTGCCAAAGAAAAAGGTGAAAGAACTAATTTGGACAGCCTTCTGTAGTACAAGCATGCCTGGCAATGGTTCTTGGATGTCAGCACTTTGGATGGCACTTAGTGAATAAATTCCACATCTCAGATAACTATAACTGTGGCACAAAATATAAGCAAAGTGAATTGAGAGATGCAGGGTTTGAATGCAGTTAATTATTAATTTTGTTGGGGTGGGTAAGAATACATATTTACACACATTTATTTTTAACACTGTGTTGTATAAATCTTAACTATTCTCAGTATTGCTAACAGCATGTGAGCTGTTGTCCATCCACTTTCACATTATTTGTCATTAACTACAAGTCTGATAATGTCTTCCCCAAACTACATTTCTGATGTCACAAGGAGATGTGAGGAGGATGGATAGGTCACTTGAATGTACTTCTTACTCTGGTCATTGCTAGGTATACCCATTGATTGAACACATTCTATTGTCAGCTTTTTTCTCTGTCATATTTTATATCTAATGCCTTTTGTATTTATGCTCTGCTTGGCAGCAAGCAAACATGGTTCACTGCCTAAAGAAAAAAGTGAAAGTTTTTTTGGCTGCCTTCTGTAGCACAAACACACCTGGCAATGGTGCACATTCATCTGCACTCTAGGCAGTACTGAGTGGAGAAACTCCACCTGTCACTTCCATATCTCTGTGGCACAAGGTATAAATGCAATAAGTTTAAAGAACATAGGTTAGTAATGGTTCAAATCCATCTAAAAGTTACTTTTACACAGGGTGTCAGAATCCCATTTCTCACAGTCTTTTGATCAGGAATGTAAAACTAAAGACAAATGAGAATTATAAACATGTTTATTGCAAACAATATATCAGTAAAGCTTGCATAACTAAACTTTTCTATTTAGCATGTATCATTACTGCTTCACATATAACCTCAAGCTAATGTGTTTACAACTTCTTAAACATGGCAATGATGATATCTACTTTAATATGCACTTGCATATGTATGATGTGCCCAATCATTTTGTTATAATCATCTTCATTCATCACATATATAACTAGGACAGTATGTCTTGTGAAGTTTGGGAACTGCTTATAGAAAGCTCACTTACTTGGCTAGGTTTAAGGCATAGATAATGTGAAAACTCTCTTTTTTCCTGATCGCATACAAGCCTCACAATTGTGCAAGTCTTATTTATCCAGAGCTACTCAACAATTGGCAATAATGCTAGAGATTTTGAGAATTTTTCTAACATCTGAAGCCATCCATGGCAAGACAAGTGAAGCTGTCATTTTGCACTTGCATTTCTTATTTTCATTATACTGTGAAAAGTTTACTGTACAATTCATTCTTTGTTGCACTTATTTAAAGTTTAAAGTTGCATTTTCAAACTGCTGTAAGGGCTGCTGTTCTACATTGACATACATTGCATCTCATGTTTCTTAGTTAGTATTAAGCATCTGTTTGTAGCTCCTTAATATTTGGGCTCCAAACCAGTCATTTTACATTAAGAGGGTCAAAATATGCACTCTTGTAGCAGGAGAAGGCTGATTTCACACATTGAACTGGGAACTGCTGGTAGAAAGCTTGTTGTGTGGTTATCTGATTGGCCTTATGGCATAGTTAGTGTAAAACTTGCTTTTTTCTGATCATATATATGACTCTCATTTGTGTAAAGCTGCTCTTCATGCAACAGTGGTTACTGGTGCCTTATGCTTTATGCAATCACCAGAAGTTGAAATTTCCCTACAAAAAACACCTCAGAACTTTACCTCAGTCCCGTGTTACTCATGAGGCAACTAGTTTGCATGGTGAGCAGCATTTATACATTTACTTAAGACTATTTAGGTCTACCTTACCTTATTATAGCACGCATGACTATCGCTGCTAAGAGAGCATCTCATTTGGGCACTGGCCAGCATTGCTGGTTAGGTTAGATGCAGATTACACCAAGTAAGCACCCGTCCCTCCAGTTACAAATACTCTCTACTCCTATCCCTTGCAAATACATATTAGGACCTGCAACCATAGTTGGGCACTTTCCTGCTCTCTGCATACAGCTTGGTGGACAAGGGCATCCCAAGGCAATATAGTAATTGCCTTATGTACACTGACAATGATTTAATTCTTGATCAGACAAATAAAGTAAGTGAGAGATGTAGTTACATATTGGCACTGGATGCTAGATTCTGACATGCAGCAAGCAACAAACAGGTGTCAGTGACTCAAAGACATCACTCACAGCACCTGCAAAGGACCACACACATAGACCCATATAAATGGAGGTGCTCACACGTAACTTAGCCAAACATCAAAGGCCTCTCAGGAGCAGTCCTCAGAACCTCTGCATGCACACAGACAAGGCAATTCCCATCACAACACATAAAGCCACATCTCTATGTGTCTCAACCACCAAGACCATAAGGTGAAACACTGCACAACCCAATATTCTGGTCATTGGAGACTCCATTGTGAGACATACTGATGTCCCTCTTACCAGGTTGGGTAAGGATAAGGTTGCAGTTAGTTGCCTGTCAGGGACCAGGATCCACTAGATTATGCAAGCACTTAAGTCACTTCCCCTTAAGTACCAGTATGACTCAGTCATAGTCCATATAGGCATTAATAACCTGAGATGTACAGCCTTGGATTATATGAAGAGAGACATGATTATGTCTCTCAGAATATGTGTCACAGGCAGATATAAGCCTACAGCTGAGTCACATTCTGCTGTGTCCAAGGATGATGCCACAATACCAGCAGAAAATGACTGACTTTAACAATTGGCTTAGCTTTCAATGTCATTCCAAAGGGGTCCAATATTTGTCAACCTGGGAAGACATGGTTGACAGGCCACACTGCTTTGCCAGGGATGGTCTGCACCTGTCACCTCTAGGCTTTTGGATATTGGCCAAAACATTATCCACCCCATAGTGCCTTTTTTAGGCATTGCCAAGCCGACAACCCTTTCAACATAACAAAAGCTACTTAGAACAAGTTAAAGGTGTTACTGCTCCATGCCAGGAGTCTCAAAAAGTAACTGCACCCCCTAGAAGCTCTCCTCATCCTGGAGAATGCTGACATCTGTGCCATTACTATAACATGGCTCAAAGCCATGGAAATAACTCTTGAGGTGCATGGCTATAATGCCTTTCAAATGTTATGAAAACCCACTGAACATGAAAGCACAAAAGGTGGATGTGTGTCTATCTACATAAAGGATAAACACACCTTACGGCTGATCAAACAATATGGCATGCTTGAGTTATTCCATGTCCAGCTAACCATCCAGTACCATATTTCTGCTAGCTACAGGTCCTCCACCATGAACCAAGAAACTCATACATTATACCTGAAGTTACTACAATCACGCACCATCCAACCCAGCTCCATATCTTGGGTGATTTTAACTACCTTTCCATTATCTGGAAGGCATACACTACGACTAACATCCAGGCCCAATGATTTCTTGACTTTGTAAATTCAGATGCCCTGAGCAGCTAGTCTGCACTTCTGCTAGGGGAATAAAGATCCTAGATCTGGTACTCACAAATATGGGAGAGTGCTGCACACCCACTCCATGTGATGTCCTCACTGGTAAGATCAGATCACAAAGCAGTATCCCTTGAAATAAAGGCAAAACTAGTACCCTTACCTAACCACAAAAACTTAAAAAACATCTCTAAGGTAAGCTAAGGGAAGACAAATCTAGTTTCCAAGCTCTTCCAAATCCCGAAAATACATAAATGTATACAGAGGCATACACAAAACCTCTGTATGACCATCTAAACAATTGAATAGAAATGGCATCACCATACCAAATAAACCCAGGTCAAATGGGAAAAATAAGCCACTTTGCTGATCCCTGGTATTAATAGGTTGTACAACAAAAGAAAGAAAATCCTGTTGAGGAGTAAGTGGGAATGTGCACAACAGAACAAAAAGTCCCCCATTAGTCTAAAGCAAGTCAAATCTCTGAAAGCAGACTATGAAGTAAAAATAGCGTCCAAAGCCAAGGATAACCATAAGACATTTTCAGATATGTCCGCAATCTTAAGGGCAATACCCAACCGTGTGCAGAATTAGTTGTAGATGGCATCACTTATACTCAGCCCAAAGATATAGCAAATTTGCTGATTGACAAATTCAGCTCAAATTTCACCTCTCCATTATTTCCCCAAGAAATACCCTCTACTACTTCACCACCAATTATAACCAAAGAGGAGGTTGTCACTGCACTCTCTAAAGTTAGAAACATGGCTTCAATGAGGCCTGACAATATACCAGGCTGCCTCTTAAACAGCTTAAATCAGGACTTATCAGGATCATTTGGATCTCTATTTAACCACAGGCTCTGGAATGGCTTTGTCCCGACAGAGTGGAGGATGGCAACAGTCATCCCTCTGCATAAAGGGGCACCATCTACTGACCCGGGAAATTACAGACCCATAAGTTAGACTAGTCTTATATACATATATGTAAGGCCATGGAAACAATAATCATGGACCTGATAAATAATATCATAGGAAACCTCCAAACACTGGACTCTACCCAATTCGGCTTTGTTAAGGGTAGTTCATGCCTACTGAATCTGGTGGATTTCTTTGAGAAAGTCACTAAGGTCATGGACCTGGCCAAGGCATTTGACACAATTTCCTACTTGGCTATTATAAATAAACTCACAAAACTGGGCACAAATCCCTATGTCACCAGATGGATACCAAACTGGCTCATGGACAGTATACTTGGTTAAAGTGGGTGAATTGCAGACCTAGCAAGATGCCAGTTACTAGTGGTGTACCACAGGACTCAGTGCTGCGGCCACTCCAGTTTGCAATATACTTTTCTGAAGTCAAAGCTAATGTGGAAGGCCTCTGGATGACAAAGTTTGCTGATGACTGCAAGCTGGG
The DNA here is from genome assembly GCF_019279795.1 of Protopterus annectens. Classification (NCBI taxonomy): domain Eukaryota; kingdom Metazoa; phylum Chordata; order Ceratodontiformes; family Protopteridae; genus Protopterus; species Protopterus annectens. Next base: position 859,995,766 of record NC_056737.1, on the reverse strand, counting down.
GGCAATCACTGAATCCCACAAAGATGTAGATACCCTTCAGGAGGGTCTAGATCAGACAAATGATTGATGCCAGAACCATGGCCTAAAACTAAATTTGAAAAAAATGCATTATCATACCCTTTGAGAAGTCAAATACCTCTGCAAATTACAACATCAATTGCACACCCCTAAGAGCAGACTCAAAGGTAAGAGATCTAGGTACACAAATAGATAGTAGCCCGAATTTTGACCACCATGTGTCCACAGTGGTGAGGAAACCCTTATATGTGACACAACTTATAAGTAAAGGTATGGCATCCAGATCCAAGGAAATTATGGTCCTGTTGTATTCAGCCCTCATTAGACCAATAATCAAGTACAATGTATCATTTGGCATGTACTTGACTAGGCACTTACAGCAGCTGGAGTGATCTCAGAGATTCCTCACAAAGAAAATACAGGTTGTGGAGTGATCGCAAAGGCTCCTCACAAAGAAAATACAGGGTGCAAACAATGGGTCTATATTACAACGTCAAACTAAAACAAGTTTGAATATTGTAATATCGAACCCTAAAGTCAGAAAGTGGAAAATAGCGAAGCCACGGCACATCAACGTTTTTCCCAGGGAAAAATTTTGGTGGGCCGATTTCAGGGCATGCTATTTCTTCCACTGTGATGTGATCTCGGAGTTGGTATATTTAAGTGCGGGGCTGTGGGGAGCATGGGGGATGAAGCCCCTCACTTCAGTTTAGGTTTAAGGTTAAGTTTTTTTTTTTTTGTCACAGAACAGCAATTTTTTTTCCCTGGGAAACAAATCGCTGTTCTGTGGTTTCGGTTTTCTTGGGTTTTGAACATAATGGTTCGATTTTACAATGATCGAACTTTTGTAAGTTCGATGTTGTGATACAGACCCATAAACAACATGTCCTATGCAGATCATCTAAAAACCCTATCCCTTTACTCTGTCTCCTACTGACTATTAAGGGGTGACCTATGCCCAACCTGCAAAGCACTCATAAATCCAGCCCTAATGGAACTACTACATACCTGCCAGTCAAACAGCATGATGGTCACCCAATCTAGGGAATCTAAACTTAGTCAGTGACTCAAACAAAACATGCTAGAGAGACAGATTTGTGTCTCAGAGATTGCCTCTTCTTTGGAACAGGCTTCCTATTCACATTAAGCACAGCCCTTCCCTGGCCCTCTTCAAACGCAGTTTGGATCAATTGATGGGAAATCACAAATTCACACTTGAGGTAGCACCTATGTCCTTCACGGACAGGCGCAATCTGTAACATACTGAAGGCATAGGCACAAACCCAAGCCATCTTCTTACCATATATTGGGTTAAATTGGGTTATATTGGCTAGGCTTATAAGGACTGTTAAGCCAATAGTCTAGTAATCTCCTATGAACCTATAAATCTATATATGTATGTAAGATATCCCAAACTATATTACTCAGGTCATGCAAATCCATCCATCTGAAATTTATTTACAAACAGAAATACTGCCTTTTACATAGGAATGCATTCCCTGGACTATTTAAAAACATACAAATACAGGCCTCTCTGAAGTATATCTCCAGTCATTCTGAAACTAGTATATCTCTAGTTATTGTGCTTAAAAATAAGTTTTACTGTGACAATGAGAGTTAATAAGCTAAGATTCAATTTTTGCATTCTTTATACCATGGTTTTGATTTCCAGATGGCAAAACAAAATTTTAACAGTGTGTAAGTCCCAACATGAAAATATGTCAGAGTTCATCCTGTTTATCTTTCCAAACATCAAGGATTATAAGCTAAGCCCTTACACATTTTGTTGTTGAATACTGCAATGTGTCAGTAGTTTGAGCATCACACATTGCAAATCTCACTGCCATGTTTCACACTTTTAGTGTTAGTTGATGTAAGTACTGCCAAATTTATCTGCCAAGCAATCCATATGCTTGAAATTGTGCAAATGCAGTTGGCAAAGTGTGTGCACCAAACAAAAAAAAACACAGAGAAACCGAAAAACACCCACTGCAGAAGCAATAAATCTAAAATTGTTTAATACTCCAGTACCAAGGCTAACAAGCCTTTCACAGAGTTAACATCACAATAGCACAAGCTACATTTAAATAACAAATATCACATCATTAATCGAACAAACTAATAATCACAAGTAGCCAATTCCAAGATGGTCGCCGGCTAGACAGCTCCCTATTCACTGAGCTCCTCACAGCATTGGAATTACCTGCTATTTTAACAACTTTTAAGTGAAATTTTTCCACAGATTTTTTTACAGAAAGTATCTCTGATACATCTTCTTCATTCTGGGTCTATTTATTTTTCGAAAGAGTGCAATTCTTATTCTATTTTACTTCAGAGTTTTTTTTGGCCTCAACAGTTTCTGGGCACGTGCACTATTGAAGCTCCCTGCTGTGTCAGAATTCCTGTGTTCACACCTCCTTCCTGGGCATGGCTGGCAACTCTGACTCCATGGAGACGCAGTCTACCAAGGCCAAATTCTCCTCTATGCTTTCTCCTGAGAAAGACACTGGATCTAAGAGATTAAGAACCACCAAACAAGCCACTGAGAACATTAAAGTAAGTGCTAAAGATAAAAGTGACTCCAATTTTTATTTAGAAGATTTAAAGATAGCATTACAGCCCATACAAAGTGCTATTCAGAGTTTCTCTGAACAATTTACTGACTTTGGTAAAACTCTAAAGCAGATAAATGATAGAATGGATCTACTGGAAAATAAAAGTCTAGATATGGAAATAAGAACGGATTCTATTGAACGTGAATTAAAATCCAAAGACATTCTCCTTACAGAATTACAAGCTAAATTGCTGGATTTAGAAGCAAGATCTCGTAGAAATAACATAATAATTAGAGGACTACCTGAATCCTATGATAATCAGAACTTAATCTCAGTGACTAAACAAATATTCAAGGCTTTACTTAACTGTGAGACAACCACAAATATCTTAATTGTTGAAAGAGCCCATAGAGCCCTGCGTGCCAGACAAGATTCTACTTCACCTCGGATTATATACACAAGATTACTAAACTATCAAGACACTCAAAGTATTCTAGATGCAGCTAAAAGTAAAAAATATCTTATGTGGAACAACCATAAGCTGACTTTTTCACAGGATTTACCTCCACAAATAAAAATGAACAGACAGAAACTTTTACCTTATTGTGCAGACCTGATAAAAAGGGGAATAAAATTTCGGATGAAGTATCCAAACACTCTCTCTTTCAGCATTAAGGATAAAAGTTATTCTGTTACAGAACCACAAGAAGCAAAAGATATTTTTTTAAAAGTATTCAAGGTCCTTCCTGTCTCTTGCACAATAAATAACTCTTCCTTTCTAGTGTAAGTACTCTCAATTCACAGCTAGTGAATGTATATTTCCTTATTGACATTCATAAATAACAGAGTATGTGACAGTTTTAACATAGGAAATTCAAACTGGTACTACATTGCAGTTTATGAGTTTAATGTTTTTATTGTGCTGTTCAATGTTTTTAAACATTTATTTCAGAATTGAATGATTTTATAATTTCTGTGCATATATTTTCCAGTGAGTTTAGAAGGTAATAATGCCTTCAAGCATAGCTGTCACTCAAATAGAGGGCAGTGAAAATCATTTAAATCCTCGCGCTTGTGTAGCGTTACTAACCTGGTTGGTTTTCGGATGTTGTCTTTCTCAAGTCAGGCACAATCCAATTTCCCTCCTATTTGCCTGCTTGATGACATGGACACACATAAGAGTTTTGGCATATGTTCATATTGTTTGTAGCGCCCCAAATGTCTGTTTGCCTTGTGTTGCTTGGCTACTGGTTTTTGATGTGTTCGCAGTTGGTAATCTGATCCCTTCAGTCTTTCGTACATGAAAAGTATGGATTCCTTGCTTCGTGATGCTGTCCTTGCCAAGAGTTTCAACTATTACGAGGCGAGTTTGAATGCAGTTTTATTTATCTTGTATCCTTAGGTGTAATCTTGTTTTTTTCTTTACATCAAGTGCGATCTGAAGATTTGTACGCTGTGGATAGATCTCTTCGCGTTTACAGCGCTACATACAGACATGCGGAAGTACAGTATGCCTAAATCACTTCATTGTCATGTTTAAACATTGCTTTTAAAAGCGGAACTCTAAACATGAGTTCTCAAATGTGCCAGTTACTTAGTTATGCCCTAAACTGTTTTTCACTTACAGATATTTGAATACGAAAGTGTTATTAAGGATTGAACTGCAACAGTGCATTAACACTAGTATTTATTCATAATGTCCCTGTTCTCAGTCTAATACACGTAATGTTTCCTTTATTTAGACAAGCAATGTTTACTTAATAGCATACACTCTGACTTTCTGGTATGTCCATCATAAGCATAAGTCCTGTAATATCATTGAGACAGTTATCTAACTGGATGAACAGGTGCTGTGCCAGTGATGATGATGTTTGTACACAGGATTTTCAGCTGTTTGGTAAATAGGTTAACATTTCCTGTCATATAATTTTTTATTCATTATTGCTGGCAACATTGATGGATAGATTTAAATATGCCTTATTGTAAGATTATTTCTCTCTCATCTGATTCTATAATAATGACCCAACCAATAAGGGGTCTTGTTTCTTATTACTGTTTTCATTATTACCTTGTAAATAACTATACTTATTTTTCAAGTTCATTATTAGGAATATTATGTTATTCATTTTAAATGTGTATTATTCAACATTGAATATTTAGAGGTATAGTAGTCTTTGGTCTACTTTCTAAGGTGCCGTATTTAGATACCCTAATTTAAAGATACACCCATATTTGAGCACAATAATAATATGTTTCATCAAGAGTCTCCCACCTATTTTTATTATCATCTGGTTACATAGATTTTAAATTTATATTCAGTATGTTGGTACAATATGATTTCATATGTTTAATTTGGCAATATATTATTTTAGTTATGTATTTTTATTACCAAAAAAGCTCTCACTTTTTTTTCAACTTTACAAAAGAAATGGGGTCTAGATTGGGGAAGATTATTTAGAATTAACTCTCCTTATAAGTTTATTAACTTTTAGGTATTATAATGTTATATCTCATCACTAATATTTGTTTTTTTTATTATATTTATTATTTATAGCTTATGACATTTATTTAAGCATTGTCACAGTCATATAGGTTTACTAATGTCCAGCTATATTATTGCTTTTTAATTATATCTTCGTCTCATTATATCTCTTGACATTCTCATTACATATTGTTGATTTAGTTTGTTTTACTTAAATTTACTACATTCATATTTATCTTTACAGGAGCTTGTGAATACACAGAGGAATGGGGAATGTGGGTGTCGGGCATCTTGTATTTAAATTGTTGTGTAAATATGTTTAGTTTTGTTAACTTGATTTTAGTCCTTTTTAGGACTTTACCTAATTCTGTTCTCTTCACTTTGGTGATTATGGTGACCACGTATTTACATCTTATATTTTGGTATATTTGTCTTCCTTCATTAGGTAAGTTTAGGTGGGTAGGCACTGGGTTAGGGATGAAGGAAGATAATGAGTTTGATCTTGATCCTATACTGCTACATACATTTGCACAGAACTATCATCTTATTAAAACTATGTTTTCTTTCTTATATGACATTCACTTTCAATTTCTCTCTCTTTATAAAATATTTGACTTACTCCTTCTCTTCTAAAGGACCTTTAGATGTTATATGGCTAGTCTGTTATTAGTGGACTCCTGGAATGTAAGAGGGATCCAGAATAAAGATAAGAAATCTTTATTATTCCATTTAATTTATAAATCCCAAGGCAATATTTGTTTTCTACAAGAAACACATATACCTAGAGAGGATTGGTACAAAGGTACAAATAAAAAATGGATTCAAAAAATAATAGCTTCTGGTGACTCTTCTAATTCCAGAGGGGTGGCAATCATAATTAAGCAAAAATTTCAGGGACTTATTATCGAAGAAAAAATTGACAAGGAGGGTAGATGGTGCTACTTTACTACTACTTTTCTCAATCTTGATAAACCACTTCTGATTCTAAACCTTTATGGTCCTTGTAATTATCAACATATTTTCATTTTGCAAATATATAGTATCCTTTCTTCCTACAAAGACCATTATGTTATTGTGGGTGGAGATTGGAACGCAGTGATTAACCCTGACATAGACCGAACTAGTTCTTCCTCTACACATAATCATCAAGCATCATTAGCTCTTGAAGATTTAATAATGGAATATAATCTTATAGACCCTCTACAACTCATTAAATATTCAGAGAAAAAAGATATATACACCTATTATTCAAAATGCTATCATTCTTGGGCAAGATTAGATTTTTTTCTCCTATCTAATTTGCTTTCACATTTGTTAGTGGATTTTATTACTGAGCCTAGATTTTTTTCAGATCACTCTAGAATTCTATTAAAATTAAATCTAGATTTCAAGTCAGCTCATATATTTAAAAGGAATTGTTGGACAATGAACAATAATTTGCTTTCTAATAAAGAAATTAGTAAATTATGTATAGGTATAATTCAGGATATGGAACACAGCTTAGAATCTACAGATATCCCCTATGATATCCAGTGGGCAGCTTGTAAGGCTAGGTTAAGGGGTATGCTTATTAGTAAGGTCTCATACCTTAAAAAACAATTCAATAACAAAGAAACCTTGTTAAAACTAAAGATTCAGTCTCTAGAAAACAAATACAGATTAATTCCAGATTCTGATGTCTATAAACAAATTATAGATGCTCAAAAAGAACTGATTTTATTACATCAAAATAATCTTTCATTACAGGAGCAAAAATTATTAGTCACTTACTCTGAATGGGCTCAAATACCTTCAAAAACCTTAGCTAGGATAATTAAAAATATACCTGACAGGCCCAAAGTATCGCCTATACAATTCAAAAATCAACTATACAACACGGACAAGGAAATTATGCAACTTTTCACATTGTTATATACTGATTTATATTCTAAAACTTCTAAGTCAACAGTTAATCTTCATATTAAAAATTTCCTAGGGTCTATAGCATTTCCTATTCTGAAGGAAAATCAGCAAAGCATTCTTTCGGCCCCACTTAGTCTTTTAGAAATTTCTGAGGCGATTGATAGTCTCAAAACTGGTAAATCCCCAGGTCCGGATGGTTTTACTTCTGAATTCTTTAAATCCTTTAAGTCTGTAATAGCTCCCTTCCTACTCAAAGTTTATAATTGCATAAAAATAAATGAAATATCTGATCTTCATTGGAATACTTCAAAAACTATTTTAATTCTTAAAAACAACAAAGATAAAACAGACCCTCATAATTATAGACCAATTTCATTAATCAATATAGACATCAAGATCTTATCCTCCATTCTGGCTAACAGACTGAAAAAGGTAATATCGTCAATTATCTCCCAAGAACAGACTGGTTTTATGTCACACAGACATGCATGGGACAACACTATCTCTCTGGAATCCATCATTCATCTTACTAAAAATGACAATAACCCAATATATGCACTAATTCTTGATGCATCGAAGGCATTTGATAGAGTAAACTGGGATTTTCTCTTTCAAACAATGTCCTGCTTTAATTTTCCCATCACGTATATTAATTTAATCAAAACTCTTTACAATGAATCCTTTACCAAATTATATATTAATGGACTCACATCACCCCCTATAAAGATTACTAGTGGTACGAGACAAGGATGCCCCTTATCTCCCTTTCTTTTTAATTTGTATTTAGAACCTCTACTTTTATTCATTGCTCAAAACACATTTCATAGGATTCCTAAGATCTTAAACAATAATTTACGTTTCTCAGCCTTTGCAGATGATTTAGTTATATTCTTTCAAACTCCTATCACAGATCTTAAAAAAATTATTAATTCCATTGAAACTTTTTCTCTAGCATCAGATTACCATATCAATTCCCAAAAGACTCATATCTTTCCTGTAAATCATCTGGCACATAAACCACATTTATTTCCGGACTCCTATTATCAGATATCGTATGGGGTTAAATACTTGGGTATTAACATAGTTCATAATAGCCTATCTTCATTTCAAAATAATTTACATAAATTATGGACAACATTAATGTCAGACATGCGTAGGTGGGAACGTCTTAACTTATCACTTCTGTCTAAAGCAGCAATTATTAAAATGAATATTCTTCCCAAATTTCTTTACCAGTTCAACTCTTCTGATCAAATCATTCCTAAATCTTTCTTTGATAAAGTTAATAAAGAACTTGCTAAATTTTTATGGTTTCCTAAAACAGTTAGGATTTCTTATTCTAAATTAACAGTTTCCAAAGAAAGGGGTGGTTTAGGTTTACCTAATTTATATCTCTATCATTTAATTGTTTTGGCAAATAAGCTTCTTTTCATTACTAACCTGAATAATATTCAACACAATCATTCACCATTTTGGGCTAAAATATGGCATCACTACATTATTTCCAAGAACATAAACCCTGCTGCCATTCCATTCATCTCCTTAGATATTCTGAACTGTCTTAAAATCTCAAATTTCTTAAAACACAAGATCAAAGGATTTCAGGAGTTATTAAAACTAATTAACTTTGATAATATTTTCCACTTATTACAACCACTACATCTTAATCCCAATCTAATGTTAGATAATACACCATTTAATCTAACAAATTATCCCCTTATTAAAAATTTGATTGTTTGGGATCTCTTTAAATATAAAGACTTGTCCTTGGCTAATCTTCGAATTACATTGAAAGCTAACTGTAGATATACCACAGTCCTACGTCAGCTAAGAGAGGTGGTTAAGGCTAAATTCACTCACATTATGCCGAGAGAGCAAGACTTTAATAATCTAGAAACTTTAATTAGAACATTATTGTTACCTGAGAAAATGTTGTCAAAATCCTATAACCTGTTAAATAAAATATTACAAGGTTCTGTATGTCTCTTTTCTAATTTCTGGGATAAGCATAATTCTCAATTAAATGAGAAACAAAAACTCTTGGCCATTAGAAACACTCTGAAACACTCTCCTTTCAAGAAATTAATCTATACCCAATTGATGATAAATAATAATGCCTATTACACTCCCTCCAAACTTAATAAATTTGATGCAAATATTTCTCCTTCTTGCCCTTGTTGCTCCTTTCCTGATGCAGACCTTTTACACATCTTTTGGTACTGTCATTACTCACATAAACTTTGGACTTCCTTGAAAGTAAGATTACAGAAAATGGGTTATCATAAATCCACTCTATCCTGGGAAACTGCCATTCTTCACATACCTTCAGTACTTCTCTCCAAATCAGATACATATGTGTTCATATTTATTTGCTCTCTCATAAAACTTTACATCTCCAGAAACTGGCTTAACCGTACTAATTTGAGTTGGAATGCCTTTAGAACAATGGCTCATTTGTACATTTCAGCACATAAGACTCTGTCAAAAAGTCCTAAAAAGATGGCTTTAATTAATAAAGTAATGGAGAAGGTCCTTTCTATTATTAATTATGACTAATAAATTCTAAAATTATTTTTTTTTGTACAGTGTGGGATTTATTCATTCACTTACTTCACATACTCAAATGTTCATAACATTATGTTATCCTTCGCTCACTGGTTACCATTTGTATATATTGTACATAAAGTTTGTTGTTTTTTTTTTTATCTCACTGTCATGAGTTGTAATGACTTTTACTAGTTGTATAACTTCAATCAACTCCTAAATGACTAAATGTATAATGTTTTGCTGTTTGTTGTTTGGTTATATTTCATAAATCAATAAAGAGATTTTTGAGAAAAAAAATAATCACAAGTAAACCAAGTCACGAAAAAGCGGTAAGCCTCCAGAGACCAAAAAGCTCCAAGAAATGTAAATGGATCAACTCCTTCTTGTCTTAACGTGGATTTATTGAAAAAACAAAACACAACCAATGTTTTCGCCACTGCCAAAGCAGTAGCTTCTTCAGAGATGCAGTACAGAATAGGCGCCACAGTTTTTAAATATTTACTATAATACGCCCACTATGTGCGTCACTCTGTTCCTTAAAAAAGCAGTATTAACATTTGAACAATCAGGTAGTGTCTTCTCACTTAATGTTACTACAAACAACATTATAATTTTTTTTAAATCAATTACACAAATATCTTAAAAAATATATATATGAAATGTAACACAAAGGCAATATAAATATAAATATAAATATAAATATAAATATTTGCCAATAAATCTTATACTCTGGAAGCAGATAAAATATATATACACACAATATCTCAACCTGTTCTATTGTAAAAAAGAAAAACATGCTATATATTCATACTTATTTAGTATTGCTTATATTAAAAATTATGGATTACTAAAAAGATGAAATAAAGTAAAATAAAATACCCAAAGTGGAACTAGTCCACACTAAATGCATGTTAATGATCCAAACTTTAAAATATAATATTAATACTATTATTATGCATGTATTCTACCTCTTGTAACTTCTTAATTTTAAAATGCACGCTATACTACAGTTTTCATTCAACCCTGGAGGGCTAAAAGAGTTAAGAGTTAACTGCCATTCCAGTTCTCTGCTTTCTAACAGTAGTGAAACAGGACCTCCTCTAAATGAAGGCAAGACTTGGTCGATGGCTAAAAAATGAAAACTATGGCCGGGATACTTAAAAATATGCTTAGCCAATGCATTATCAGGCTTATTTTTCTTTATAGCGTATTGATGCTCATAAAGTCGGTCCCGTAACCTTCGATCAGTCTTACCTACATAAAATGCAGTGCAACAATTGCAGTTTGCTAAATAAATAATTGATTTCGACTCACAACTGAGTTTATGTTGGATGTAAAATTTTCGGTTTCCAATGGTGAAAGAATTGGCAACTTTTACATGTTTACACCAATTACAAGCACCGCACTGGGATGTACCTTTGTATCTAGAAGTAAAATCAAAGTCAGTATTTCTTTCTAATAACATTTTAAGGTTCCCTCCCCTTCTATATACAATATTTGGAGCAACACTCAGTTTGTCCAAAAGTTGTCCATTATTTGTAATAAAGTGCCAGTTTTTAAAAAGAATAAGTCGAATGTCAGTAGAATTGATGTTAAAAGAAGTAATAAAACTAGTCCTAAATTTATCCTTCACAGTGGTTTGGTTATCAATAATAGTTGTACCTCTAACATTAGGGTTCATACCCCTAGATGTGTTACTGCCATTAGTAGAAACCAAAAATGTACTTGATGATAAAATAGGCCTGTACGTTCTGTTAGAACGTTTCACTTCTACTTCGTTAATTAACTCTATAATCAGTTGTAGTGGATATTTTCTATTAGTGAACATTTCCTTTAAGTTTTGACATTCTTTTTTAAAAGAAATTTCACAACTGCACATTCTAGCTGCCCTAATAAGCTGCCCTTTAATAATAGATCTTTTCTGTTTAAAGGGATGGGAGCTATCGAAGTGCAGAAAAGAGTTACAATATGTATGTTTCCTAAAAATAGAAGAGCAGTACTCGCCTATGTTTAAATCCTTATGCAGTTTTACATCTAGGTAGTCGATTTCTGTTTCATTGAAATTATAAGTAAATTTTAAAAAAGTTGTCCCATTCAAGTAGTCCACTAGGTTAGATGCTTCAGATGCATTACCTTGAAATAAAATAAAAATGTCGTCTAAGAATCTCGTATATAGTTTCAAGTGAGGCTTAAAGACTGGATTATTAAGTAAGAAGTGTCTCTCCCAGTACGCTACAAAGAGATTAGCTACACTTGCCCCACATGGTGACCCCATAGCTATCCCTTGTTTTTGTAAATAGAAGTCACCATTAAAGGTGAAAAAAATTAGAAGTTAAAATAATGTCAAGCAGTTTTGACACTATATAGATATCCCTTTCACTTGCTTTAAGCTCTATTAACATTAAGGTTAACCATTCTATAGCCTCACCATGTGGAATTGAAGTATACAAGTCAATGACGTCTATCGTCAAAAAATTAACTGACCGTTCAAATGGTGTGTTATTAATATTCTGGAGGAAAGACCATGAATCTTTGCAGATTTCTGGAAGGGCTTTTAAGTATTTAGACAAAATCGACTCAACTAATTGTGCACATGGGTATGTCATCGATGCTCGACTATCTATCAATGCCCTCATAGGGGGATTAGTAAGATTCTTATGAATATTCGGAATACCGAAGATGATAGGGGTCTTGGGCATAGAGATATCAATGTAATTATAGGTGTCCAAGTCAATTTTAGCATTAATAAAGAGGTCCCTATAGTACCCTCTAATTCTGCCATAAGTTATATTCATTTCGTTCAATGAAGATTGAACATAGGCTCGTCCTCTTAACACTGACAGCATCTTTTCCTGTGTATTCAAAATTATCAAAGATAACTAGCCCTCCACCCTTATCAGGTTTAATCACTCTCACAGGGGAATTACGTAGATAGTTCAAGGCAGTTATTTGTTCATTAGAAACATTTAATTTTGCTGTTAAATTACTGGAAGCATTTCCATAACTTAAATGCCTGAGGTCTAATTCACAGACTTTCTCAAATAACAGCAAATCAGGATGGAGTGGGGGGTTAAATGTACTAGCAAGTTTGAAAGATGAATTACCTTCTTGTATGACACTATTAAAAATAATGTCTAAGTTCAATTTGCGGACAAAACATTTAAGGTCAATAATTGTTTTTGCTAAGTTACATTTCTTTGTGGGTACAAAAGTGCTACCAAAAGCTAGCAGTTCAATCAGACATGGCTCAAATATGAAACTGGAAAAAATGTAGATGGTGAAGTCGCCCTTTAAGTTAGTTAATATTTCTAAATTGGAGCAGTTTGAAAGTCACCCTGATCAGTAGCAATCCTTACTTCCGTTGTTTGTTCCAGTTCGTATTCCTTGTCTGTGGGTTGTAGTTGTTGCATCCCCCTAAAAAATGTCCATTATTGGTGTTATTACTTTTATTGCCAGAAAAATTGTTGTTGTTGTAGCCATCCCTTTGGAAACCATTTTTATTTTTATTTTGAGCTTTAATTCTGTTACTACGTCGGGGGACTTCAATGAAGTCGTCCTCGTTAGTCTCCTCTGTTGAATGAAAGTCAAAGTGGTTAGAAGTAGATAGTTGTGTCACCTCTGTACCATTAGTATTGGTGGTAGCAGGTCGGGTTTTATTAGAAGGTACTTGAAGTTTAGGATATACTGCATTTTGCCCATATGTTAACCTGTCCCTTGTTAGTTTCTTTATTTTATTAGCCATAAGTTTAGTAACTAGTGAGTCAATACTTGAAAAAATACGGCTATAATCGTATTTGTACCTTTCAAAATGTAAGTCTTTCTTAAGAATGTTATCCAGGCCATTAACTTCAGTTGTAAGCACATCAATTTGTAGAACATAATGTTTTACCATTAGCTCTAAAAGTTGCAGTCCTTGATTGTCAAATAAGGTCGAAAGTTCTTGGTAAAAGGTAGCATCAACAAACAAGCCTGTAGGGCAAAAGTTACAATGTAAGCCTTTAGGAATAAGTTTTTCTGTTAAGCATTGTCTGAAATATGCTACCTCTAACTGAAGCTTTTTAAGCTTAACAAGTTTAGCGTCAAATAGTTTCAGATTTTCCATAATGTTATTTGTACTTACTGTTGGAGAATGTAGTCCCATGGCCGGTGGTTCCTGGCTATTGCTCATTGCGAAAGTAAGATTATCCATATTCTCTATCCAGTCTTTACAGGAGGGAACTCCAATAAGCCCCGGGGAACTAATACCAACAGCTGACCTTGTTTCAATGTGCACAGGTTGGGCATACGTGCGAGCAAGTGGTAAGAAGCCCATGTTTACCGGTGGCATATTCTGCCCATGTAGTTGGACAGGCTGCTCTAATGGTGTTAGTAAAGACCGTTGTTCACCTACAGGTGATAAATGTTCCAAAGGTGCCACTTGTCCTGGTGGTATAGTGGAATTACCAGAAGGAAATCTCGATGAAGTAGGAAGCGATCTTTGTTCCATTGGTGCCAACTGACCTACTGGTATGAAAGAAGTACCAGGTGCAAGTCTGGAAGCAGTCACTGAAAGTCGCTCCCCTTCATTGTCAGTAGTGTTAACCGAAGGAATAAGTACTGCATCAGGACCTTGTCTTAGCCCTCCGTGTTCTCTCTTATCCATAGCGTCCAGTCTAGCTGACATGTTCTCAATGCGCTGAGAAAGAGAAACCAACAAAGCTGCTACGTCAACTTCACGAGGAACACTATCATTACTTGTATTTAAATTAAAAAGGTTCGGACTTCTTGGACTCGAAAGGTTGCTTGCAGCCATACTAAATGAACAAACTAATAATCACAAGTAAACCAAGTCACGAAAAAGCAGTAAGCCTTCAGAGACCAAAAAGCTCCAAGAAATCACATCATTAATCAATTAACCAGAACACTTAATGCAGAAAAGCCTTCCACTCAAGTTCTTTGTTTAAGCCATGAGGCACCAAGTGCCAAACTTTAAAATACAGACTGCTTCTTTGTATAACAGTTTATTTTTAAGTGCAACATCATCCTTAACCAGAATTTGTTCTAAAGTGCATGTTTTTAAACTGATACAAGACCCCAAGTATACTGCATGAAAATGTGATGCCACAGGGCTATCCAAATTTTGATTCTTAATGTCTCTAACATGCTCTTGTACTCTGATTTTAAATATTCTTTTAGTTTCTCCTGTATAGAAGAAACCACAAGGGCATAAGAGACAATAAACCACTCCATTGGACATACAGGAGAAAATAGGCCTAGGCTGAAAAGACATACCATTTATTGTATCAAACGTCCTGACCACATGAATACAAATAGAGCATTTACCACAGGGAAATGTACCAGAATTTTGTAGAGGAATAGTTAAAATTTCAGTAGGCATAGAGAACAAATTATGAACAACCATGTCTTTTATATTTCTGGCTCTCTTATAGGAGACAATAAAGGAGTCACGTAAATTCTTAATCCCAGACTTCCCCTTATTTAAAATGGTAAAGGAGTCACGTAAATTCTTAATCCCAGACTTCCCCTTATTTAAAATGGCCAGTAATATCTTAAGATTTTTGCTAACTCAACACTATAAATATTATAAGAAGTGACAGACTATATATTTTTATCACTGGTGTTCCCTGCATGACTCCTATATCTATTCACATACTTCATATTATCTGGAACATCAACCACACTAATGGTACCCCTTCTCAAGCACAACAATTTATTCAGAGAATTAATAATTAATTCATTACTATATCTCTTTTGTTTAAAGGCTATACAAGAATGTAGAATCTCTTCCTTGGGAGACTGAATGTCATTACACATCCTATTTATTCTGAGCAGCTCATTATAAGGCAAAGCCTTTAAAATAGGGGGGGTGGCAGCTGTTACTATCTACAAAATGAGTACCATCATCAAATTTTTTATGAATCTTTGTAATAATCATATTATTTACAATATTTAATTCCAAATCTAAAAAAAAACAACAGAAATGCCTTTTTGTACACCATCAAATTGTAAGCCAAAACTGTTTTCCTGAAGAGATGCAACAAAAGAAGACACTAGCCATGCACAGCCCTTACATAAAAATATGCATCCTTGTGCACAACCTCTTAAACCTGTGATCTTTACTGGGTACCAAATCAGACATATATTGCTAGCTTGACATCTGCAGACATGGCTGGTGATGGAGAGAATGGTGCTAAATTTCGAGGACAAATGTGGAGTGTTGAGGAGTCCAGGATTTTTATGGCATTGTTTGTGAAGCGCTACAGCTGAAGGCTGCTGCAGGGGGGTTATACTGGGTCTCAGTATACGGCTGAAGCTTGGAATAGCTTGGCCAGTTCTATCTCCTGTGCAGCTGGAATTCCACACACTGGGGAACAATTTTGTCACCATCATAGTAACCTGAAAAAGTGCAAGCAGGACCTCCTAAGCCAAAGGGAGGATGCATTTTTGGCAATAATGGAGAACACTGTACCACACCAATGTTTTTGCATAACTCTCAGAACATTACAGACATTGCATAACATCTAGGAACTGCTGTATAAAATCTCAGCCACAGCTCTCAACTTATCTGATCAATTAACAGGAGCAAAACTAAAAATAATGGGTAGAAAACTCAGTATTGTTATTCATACCTCTCAAGTGACCTCATTATGAGGAATGTTTCTCATTTTGAGTCTTAAAAAGTCCATGTTCTTTTCTGTTCCACATTTGAAGGGCATGTTAACGCACTCATTGTTAAGATTTTTTTAATTAACGTCATCAATAGCCAAGAGATATCCTCAGCAGTAATGAAGTAAACAGTTTTTGGTGGTAACAGAGAACATTGGACTTTGTGTAAACATATCACTTGGAATTCTGGATTTGCACTTATGTGCAGTCCAGTGTTATGCATTATCACCAATTCTAGGACTTCAAACACCGCCCCACTTTTGCATACCTCCCAACTGTCCCATATTACAAATTATTTTTGTTTTCCGCGCCTCCCAACTGTCCACGATAACATCAGCTCATCAGTTGAGCTCACGGCACATATTTCTGGATTTCCAGCTGTTTTTTACGAGTGGGAACAGACACGATTTATTTTCGGAATCTGCCTGCTGCCGGAGGATGGAGTCTGTCAGAGTGAGTAATCTGCTGCCGGAAGAGTCTGGATTGTATTTGCAGAGTGTGTGTGTGTGTGTTTGTGGTGGTAGAGTGCTAAGGGACAGCTGTTCCTCTCTCTAACAGTTCACATCTGTGGGATTATCAGTGTTCCCCAACTCTGGAAGCATTTTGAAACAATGTAACATCTCAGGTCATGTCACTCCTCATTGCTGCCTACATTCTGACACACTGGACTGTTTTGACTGTGTTCTAGTTACCAGACATGAAACACTAATGTTTTGGAATAAGAAATGCCCAAGCCAGGGCTGCTGGTTAGCACATCTTTGCTGAATGAGGAACATTGCAAAAGACATATGCCACAGGGATGCATGTGCTCATAAGTGCATGAGTGTCCCATGCACATACGCAGCAGTAGTTTGCACTTTTATTTATATTTCTGGGAAAGGGGTGCCTTTGTTAACATTAAGAAGGAGCAATTTAGATGTTTAATGTTTGCATATAATTCTGTTTACAGACTGTAAGTAATGAACGTATATTATGTCAGTACATATAGAAATGAATAAAGTGGGTATTGAAAATGGATAGTGGGTGGATTTTACAAAAGGTGGCAATGTTATTTTATCTTAATTAAAATCTTTGAGTCCCAGTTTCTTTTATCTGATAATTCCTTTCTCATCAATTAAATCTCAACATGTGTCTTCCTGCGGACATAGGATAGCTCCTCTGGAGCATTAGAGAGTGGTACTTTAGCATCTAATGATTCGTAAGGTAAGCTGAAGTTAAGAGTTCAAAATGTTTAACAACATTACCACTATCAGTAACAGGTCTCTGGACAGTGGTGTGTAACTGGGTCATTCATTCCACTGATGGTATGGCATTGGCCATCCATCATTCTAGCTGAAAGGCTGGACTCAGTCACTGGCCTTGGTATCTAGTATTGGTTATTTGGCCTTCTGTCATGAAGATAGGAATCTGTAATTCTTTTTAGGAAAGAGTTATTTGGTTTAGGGAATGTCAATAGCCTAGCAACATGTTTCATGCGATAAGGATAGTTTGTGGTTCTTATTAAGTTTACATATTGTCTCCACATGTCTAAAATGGTATACATCAAAAACAGTTTTGTCTGTATCCAGGTCTAGCAGCTTTTATCAATTCTAGAGTTACTTCCTAGCATATGTTGAGGCATAGCAGGGGTGCAGAAGTAGACTGTTATCATGGAAATGTTCTGAATAGTGCAGTTTTGTCATTATTGGTGCATGTATTTTGCTTCATTGCCTACTGGAAAGATGTTCAAACAATACATTTAAAATGCAATTGTGTGTGGAAGTAGACTTTTATGATGGAAATGTTCTGAATAGGGCAGTTTTGTCATTATTGGTTCATGCATTTTTGTTTCATTGCCTACTGGAAAAATGTTTAAACAATAAATTTAAAATGCACTCTAACTTAAGTCTAACAATTGTGCTGTATTATACAAGGAATATAATTTAATGCAATCAGGAAGGTGAATCAAGGAATGCATGCATGCATGTATGCATGGCCCTAAAAATGTGTTTGAAAACAGCCCAGAAGAAAGTATGAAAGGCTCAAAATCATGGACAAATTTTAAGCTTTACTCTTGTTACCAAAGCAATGGATGAAGGTAAAATGGTTCACACCACATTACCTTGACCTGGCCAAGCCTTTTGATACAATCCCCTACTCAGGTGTAGTACAAAAGATGAATAAAGTAGGAGCAAACACTTAGATCACCAGCTGCATTGCCAGCTTGGCTCACAGGATGCAGGAGATCAAAACAGGGGAAGAGACCAGTCACCAATGGAGTCCCCCAGGGTTTGGTGCTGAGACTTTTTCTGTTTGGCATATACATCTCAAAAGTAAAAGGAAATACCAAAGAGCTTTGGCCAGCTAAATTTGAGATGACTGCAAGCTAGGAGAAATTATTGAATCCCCAAATGACTAAACCATAATGCAGGAAGGTTTGTCCCAAATAATAACTGGTGTCAAATCATGACAATGCCCTCTGAGAACTGATCCAATTGTTTGTCATTTGGGAACTTGTGTGCACAGTGACCTAACTTTTGACCATGTACCCAGAGTCATAAGAAAGCCTTTCTATATTGCACAGCTTATAAACAAATTGATTGTGACTAGATCTAAAGATGTTGTTGTCCCCCTTTACAAAGCTCTCATTATGTCAATCATTTTGTATAATGCCCACTTTGGCATGTATCTGTCCAGCCCCATGCAACAATTGGAATACCTTCAGAGATACCTTACTAAAAGGATCCAAGTCCTAAACAATAGGTCTTGCATGGACCACCTCAAAGATTTATTACTATACTCAGTATCCTACAGAGTGCTTCGAGGTGACATGTCTGGCATACAAAGCATCCTCTGACATAATACAGATGGACCTACTGAACATCAGGAAGTCAAATGGCATCAGAAATTAATGTTGTGGAGAGCTGGATATATATCACAGAGGCTATCACTGTTCCAGAACAGACTATCCATAAAAATAAAGCAAAGCTCATCCATCCATATTCAAATGCAACTTGGATCTAAGGATGGAAAATAGAAAATTTACTCCAGGATTTCCCCTCATGCCACTAATGGACAGAGGCAGTTCTTAAATGTTGCATCCCTTACATGGCCCCCTCAAATTATCTATGGTATGATCACAGTTGTTCTCACAAGGGCTAATATACAATTATCAGCCATGGGGATAGCAAAGACCAATCAGAAAATGTTAATTCAAGCACCAAAAGGGAATTGGCTAAGCGTAAAATGTCCTCCAAGTAAACCTATGTTGTGGTAGCAAATAGTTATAAAAAAATTACCCTTTTTAGTTCACTAAGTGCCCCTGTTACCCTCCGCCTCCCCAGTCTTTAACAGCTTCTGGCGCCTATGCATGCATGCCTTCTCCAATAGCTCTTGCTGCCTTTATTAAGCAATGAGAACACCAGCTTAACTGCATGTGGATTCACTATCCAGAAGCAGCTGTTAAGTTTTCTTACAGGATAGTGTTTCTAAAATATTAACAGCAATGATGAATGTCAGGAACAATCCCATTTTGATAAGTGCAATTATTACATGCAAATGCATATATCCTACACAGCACAGGGAAAGAAAGACTTCTATTTCTTATATCCTAGCAGTGAGATTTGTTTATTTTATGACACATTAATACCTTCCCATCATATCTTGATGTGGAAAAGGTGAACAGTAGACAATTATCATATTTGTTTATAATTTGAAAAAAAAAAAAGTGTATTGAAAAAATAAAATAATGTGACATGCCATGGATCAAATTCTCTTTACTATTTGTCTCCCCTCCCCTCCACCCCATCTCTTTTTTTGTTGTTTGTTTTTTGTTTTTATTTATTTAAGATTTGCTTACCAGGGAGGTCCAGCTGGGCTAATTAGCCATTTTCAGTGGAGGCCTGGAGAGAAAAGCTCCAGGAGGAAGTAGCGCAAATTAACAATTATTTGTAGAAGTTAACATTACAATATTAGTTGACAAATTCATAAATACATCATGTAGTATTTACAGAGTACATATTTTGAGCATGTTATAGTAACTGTTTCACAATACTGCCTTTAGTCTGCCTTGCTGCTGAAAACAAAATGACCAACAGCACATAGAGGTAGACTGACTGCTGTGGTTCAGCCTACCATACCTATACAAATGGCAAAACAGACACACAGTACTTTGAGTTCACAACCTGTCAGTGTTGCCTCCACAACCCCTGCCCTACCTGCTCTACCTGTGTCAGTTAGCCCTGCCATGGCGGCTGGTGCAGTGGTATCCTCTAGGAGCAGTATGGGTGGAGGTGGCAATTTTGTTACCTGGCAGGAGCTGACAGGGATGGAGGAGGGTATAACAGAGAGGGGTCTCAGTGCCCAAAATGGCAGGATTGAAATAGTCCTATGTTAGATTGCAAAAATGATGCCACATCTAGCACTGACACAGGCAACTGATGCAGGAGACAGTGATGACTGTTCAGAGGGTGAGGACTAGATTGTCACTGTTCTCAAGCTGGACATGGGTGTACCTCTGATGTCGCCTACCTATCCTCAATCATAGTGTCCCCCAACCTTTTCTATCCATCACCATCTCTGTCTGCCTTTTATGTCCTGTATGTCTGGGCCTGCTTCCTAACCTACCCTTTTAACCTGACCATGACATTCCTAAGCCCCTTCCCCAAAATTCCTCTCTCTATAGAAAAATACAAAAAATGGGCACCTGTCACACAAAATATTATGCTCTATACATAGCTCTTCACTTCACCTGTGTGTCTTATTGATGCACTCTATTTGGTCCTCTTGATTTGTACAACATTATTTTGTTGATGTGACCCATCCCTGGTATGGTAATTCTCCAAAGGCATAACATTCTTTGTACAATTCTACATTTATGTTCTGAAGGCGTGGATAGCTATGGTGCTCTCCTACCACCCTCCTGCAAATTTTGTATTCCTTTCCTTGTGACCTACTCTCTGCTTCCCCCCATTTTCACCACTGCCCTATCAACTCCTTTTTCACACATTTAATCTGGTTGAAAAATAGAATCACACACAACATAAATGGCCAGAAATGAGCTATGGAAAAGACTTTACTTTTTGTCCTCAGCATTTTCGCAGCAGCTAGAACGTCACACCAATGCTGAATGGCAGTGAACACTGTTTAATTTCATATGGCCAAAGCTGAAGATTTTAATTTCCGCCACAAAGCTGAAGATTTTAATTTCAGCCACAATAGTCCAGTAATTTTCACCCAAATGTGTTTAAATCTACTGTGCTTTGGGAATACAGAGTAAAGGCAGACTAAAGGCAGTACTGTGAAACAGTTACTATAACAGTCCTTAGTTGCTGGATATAATAAACTAGAAGGTCCTATGAGGTGCGTTGAAAATAATACCCCTGTTTGTAGACTGATGTTTTTGCATACTATCATGGGTGTTGATTACAGCTGTAAATCAAATTATTATTATTTCATGACATTTCATATTTCTATATATGTTAACTACAAACATCTGAAGTTCTCTTCATTTAGAGCATTTTAATAATGTACCATTTAAATAGTGTAACAAGACATCATTTGCAAAAATAATGCAGCCCCAGCAGAAAAGCTTAGTAAGCCAACCTCATCCTGCTTATGTCTTAATGTTGGTTGTACTCTGCTACCACTTCTTTCTTCCAACAGCAAACACTTTATTGTACAGAGCATGACAAATTAATCATGTGGTAATAAGTCAGAATAACACATCATACAGATGGTTCTACAATACATGTTTCAAAAAAAACATTGTTGCTATCCTCTCTCCATCTGTCTCTTTCTCTCTCTCTCTCTGTTCATCCCTTCTGCTTCAGTAAGTCATCACCGTCTTTCAATTGTGTTATTTTAAATGGTTTGAAATAGTAATTCTTTTGTGGAGTGATGAGATAATGCTCACGTGTACAGAAAGATTGTTGATTACTGTCAAGGGTTCTAATCCAGGCATTAGCTAAGTGTTACTGACTGTGTTTAGTGCATTATTTTATGTGTAGCTGTTGGCTACATATTGTTATGAGCCACCCTTATCCTGATTCGGTCATAAGCTATTCTGACCCTACCTCCCTCTCCCCCATCTATGTATCACCTTCATTCTGTGTCGTTAGGCTTCTACACCTGCACTTGCCTGATGTCTAGTGCTGAGCACCACCTGCAACTGAGGCTAAATGGAAATACACAGCTTATGGCAACATCGTGTGAGTTTTTGCTTCACACAAACTACTCTGTTCACCTTTGAGCCCCTGTGCTTAGCTATGTATAGTCCATTTAATCTTTTTCAACAAGCTGAAGAGTTTAATGTACAGTACATCCTATAGTTGTTAAGAGGGTAATGAAGATTAATAAATACATTCCCATTTTCTGCAATCTGCTGTCACATGGGAACTTTGCAAAGTATGACTTCTTACATGGTGTGTTTTTTTCTTATGTATTCTGGTCACCAACTGTCCAACTCTTCCCACTACTTCTGTGTCATCTAATAAACATCTTTGATTGCGGAACCATGTTTCTACTAGCAATAACATGTTTGGTCCCCCATGTGTTTCATATTACACCTGTAGCATTCAATCAAGGATTGACTAAATACAGCTGTCATGAAAAATGTGTAAATCATTACATATGATACATGACTGTAACATGTATCTGTTCTGAAAGTTGTGAAAGATTAAGTGGGGAAGTTGGCATAATGGTTACTGTATTTACCTTATAGACACAAGGTGCAGGGTTTGATTATCATATGGGGTAATAGGCTCAATATATGGAAACGTCTGTGTGGGGAAGGTATAGTGACAAGTAGGTAATTCTTGGTACTGTGTCCACTACCCTGAGAAGAATGCATTTAGCTTTGCACAAATCTCCCTTATCCCACTTTTAACAGAAATGTCCTGCCTGCAACACAATGAAGAGGTCATCCTGTCAAAAGAGCAATCTTTCCCCTTAACACTCTGATTTCTTCTGTGGTGCTTGTAAATAATACTATGCTCTCTAACTGTGTAACTAGATAGGTAGGAGGCTCAATGCTCAACATGGGAGACTTGTGGGGGGGGGTGTATAGAGTCAGGTGAGTATGTCCTCCAACATAGCTGTGGTCCATCAACTTCCACATTGGGTAAATGTTTTAAACTGCTAGATGGCTCAACCACCCCTTATCCTACCATTCACAGCAACATCTTCTCTGCAACACACTGATGAGGTCATTATTTCTAAAGTGAACTCTCACACTGTGGAAGTCAGACTTCTTCTGTGGTGCTTGCAGTTCATACAGTGATCTCCAGAATGTGTAACTAGTTAGGAAGTGGTTCAAATACAGCACTGACTACCATGTCTGGGTAGAGCTCATAATACATTGGAGTGCTTTCACTCACACTTCCAATATATAACATTCCACTAAAGTGACTTGTTTTTCCTAGAATCATAATCCAACATCATTTTATTGAGTTTTAACCATAGCAGTATTTCTTCAATGAAGTGGTGATGTCATCCCCTCAGAGATGCTGTATCTCTCCCTTGTTGTCAGACTTCTACAGTGGCCTGTGTGTTTAATGCAATGGCATGTAGATTATGTAACTAAATAGATAGGATATTCAAATCTGACAGTGGTAAACTTGTCTGTTTGGGACTGTAGAGTCAGGTAAGTATCACTTCTATGTATGGAAACCTTTACACAGGTAGATGAGTCCAAATCTCCTTATCCCACTTTTCATAACAACATCTTCTCTGCAACATACTGATGAGGTCATTCTTTGTAAAGTGCATGCTCCCACACTAAAAGTCAAACGTCTCCTGTGCCACTTGTGTTTCTTGCTCTGTTCCCTAGAATGTATAACTTCATAGGTAGGAGGTTCAAATACAGTACTGTCTACCTTAAAAGTGTGTGTGCGTGACTGTAAATGGATGCAGAATTTGTTTACACACACATTTGTAGTGGCAACATTTGCAATCCCAGATGGCTGTAAAAGTCATTTTAACACTCACCTCTCCTTGGCAATACACTGCTGATGACATCCCTTCATAGATACTATGTGCCTCACTTATGCTCAGATGTCTTCAGTGGTGCTGACTGCTGATACTGTGCTCTATAGACTGTGTAACTAGATAGGTAGGAGGCTCGCATCCATCCTTTCTTAAAAAGTGTGACTGTGATTAATGTCATATATAGTTGTCTACCTCACAACCATCATTATGTACGCTTCCACTTATAAGATGTATTTTCAGGGGCATAGCGTTACACTAGCAAATTCTAACATCCCCAGTGACAATACATTTTTGACAGCACAATACTATATAATGCTTACATAACTGCAGTTTCTCACATTTGTAGAGCAACTTCTCCTGTGGTGCGTGATTTTGATACTGTTCTTTGTAGATTGTGTACCTACATAGGCAGGAGGTTTGAGTCTAGATATGTGTCTTTCTCTCTCATATTGTGTAGATTACTCTTTAAATACATACATGATATGCAGCTGTACAGTGTTATTGTACCCTTTGACTACTTTTTAGCATAAACATCCTGCTAATAAACAATGGTGATGTCATCCATTCAACTGTGCACTGTTACAGTTGTACAGCAACATTTTGTGTGGCTCTTGCTGTTCAGGCACTAACCTCTAGCTTATGAACTTAGGAATTTAATTCAACATCAGCCATTACTGCTCAGACTACGTTGTGTCAGTCTTACTGTGGATGTACATGTCACTAACACTGTCATCAAACACATCTCCTATGTACACATATAGATGTTGGTTCATCTTAGAAAATGTTATGATAATTTCTCACATAGCAGTGCTTTTATTCAGAGTAATGATGACATGTGATTACATTTTCCTTACATGACATTTATAGTAAGTGTTCTCCTCTGGCATGAGGGAATGATACAATATTCTGTATGTTGTTACCCTACTATAGCAATTACCCTTGTAGCAATGACATGATGCAATGCCTAGAAATACCTACATATCTCACAATTGCAGTGGTACTTCTACCATGGCACATTCATTCTCTACAGTTTCATGTATTTTCTGTAGTTAAATGCTGAGTTGTTCTAAATCCACATTCAGTGACTGTTAGCACTTTGTGGCCTTATACTATAACACACGAATGGCATCCACCACAGTTATAATATGTACATTTACAGTGGGCAAGGCCTCCATCATCCCTCTTATCTCAAAGAGGTTGTTTCCAACACAGTCATATGATGTAATGACTTAGCATAGGTGGAGTGTCGTATGTGTTAAGATTTCCACTATGGTGCTTGTGTTCCATGCACATGTCATTCATTAGTAGACTTACACAGCTCGCTGTTCAATTCCTGAAAAGGGCCACATTACACACAAAAACACACATTGTATCTACTTATTCATATCCATTTTCATGCTGGGCAATGATATAATCACATGTGATTGCATGGCACTGAAATGGTTATTCGGGGGAATGTTGTGCTCTGAGTGCTCCTGTGTCTTTTACATGGAGTACTTACTTGTATAGGACACCTACACGAATAGAATGTGGTTCAATTTTGGAACAGTGTGTGTGCACCACATGATGTAAACAGCTTCTTTGGCAAAGAAACATTGATATTGTGCTGCTGACTGTTATGCGAACAGTAACATGTATAGCTCCTTTTCAGCATTCTGGCTAAATCAGACTATTGATATTATATGCATAACTCCTTTCTTATTTCACACTTTGATTGCAGTTATTTGTGACAGCAGCTATGCTATCTCCTGTGGCACATGCAGTCGATACAGTGATCTGTAGAGAGCCTAGTATCATAGGCAGGGGTTTGAATCTGATAACATCTCTCTGTCAGACAACAGCTTACACACAGACACTAGCTATGGCACATTCAGAGGGTCACCTTTTTCAGGCCTTGCCATACAAGGTAGGGCATCTATACCCCTTATGACAGAAAAGTGCTGCAAGCCCTTCAAGGATGTTTCTCATTACACAACTGATACGTGTATTTCTATGGCATCCATGATTGATATGCATTTGTCTGATATTTGTCCTAGTTATATTTTTTTTATGAGAAACACTTCTAGCATTTACTGATAAAGATTTAATAGAAAGTACAATAAACTCAAGTAATACAAACTAGCAATTAAAGGGAAGAAGCAATACAATGAGACAATCCCTGGGATTCATTAACAACAGTGTAGGTGTCACACTAAGCCTGCAGGTTTTAAGTGCATTAGCATAATGGACAGCAGCGCTAATCGAATATGTATGTTGCTCATCGAGCCTACACTTTTTCAAACATATTTTCACGGCCAGCAATACTGTTTGTAGGCATGCAAGGTGTTTGCAAACACAAGCACAGAATGTAAACAAATCGACTTGCCTATAGGCAAACCTAATATGCAAGCACATGCTGTACCCCAGAAATGCTAAGGGGAAGTACAGTGAAAAAAATATAACAGGCATCACATAGCTCATGATTATAGTATCTGAAATTCTAGTCCTAAAAAACCCTACAATGTCAGTCCCCACAATCTCATATCTGCTTCTGCTGTCACCTTCCTTCAATATCCTACTGTATCTAACCTCTCTGCAACAAATCTCCACTTCCCACTGCCCCTCACCCACTCTTTCCATACAAGTAGAAAACATCTCTTCCTTCTCACAGGTATCTGCTAGCCTACATGATACAAACATACTATTGTGTACAAAAGTAAAAATCATCCCCACCATTCTCCATACCAAACAAACCCTCTTTTTATATCATCAAAAGTAAAAATCATCCCCACCATTCTCCATACCAAACAAACCCTCTTTTTATATCATCAAAAGTAAAAACCATCCCCACCATTCTCCATACCAAACAAACCCTATTTTTATATCATCAAAAGTAAAAATCAACCCCACCATTCTCCATACCAAACAAACCCTCTTTTTATATCATCAAAAGTAAAAATCATCCCCACCATTTTCCATACCAAACAAAGCCTCTTTTTATATCATCAAAAGTAAAAATCATCCCCACCATTCTCCATACCAAACAAACCCTCTTTTTATATCATCAAAAGTAAAAATCATCCCCACCATTCTCCATACCAAACAAACCCTCTTTTTATATCATCAAAAGTAAAAATCATCCCCACCATTCTCCATACCAAACAAACCCTCTTTTTATATCATCAAAAGTAAAAATCATCCCCACCATTCTCCATACCAAACAAACCCTCTTTTTATATAATCAAAAGTAAAAATCATCTCCACCATTCTCCATACCAAACAAACCCTCTTTTTATATCATCAAAAGTAAAAATCATCCCCACCATTCTCCATTCCAAACAAACCCTCTTTTTATATCATCAAAAGTAAAAATTATCCCCACCATTCTCCATACCAAACAAACCCTCTTTTTAAATCATCTAATCAGAGCTAAATGGAAACAAGTACCCACTACTCTCCCATATCCAGTAACAAACCTATCCCAATGCGGAGACATACACCCCAACCCAGGCCCCATCTCATCCCCTTGTCAACCCCCCAACTCCAACAAATCAATAAAATTCACCACAATCAACATACAAAGTATTAGAAATATAGTTCCTGACTTCCATGCCTGGATAGCTCACAACAAACCTGATATCATTTCCGAAACATGGCTAAAACCCTATATCAAGGACACAGAATTCCTGCCCCCAGGTTTCACCTGTCTTAGGTCTGACAAACCTCGTAAAAAAGGTGGAGGCATCTCCCTGATATACCCCACTGCCTTCACTATTATTCCATATACAAAACCCATCCTACAGTTCTCAACAGTCGAAATACTAGTTTCTTTCCTGAAAATGAACAAAAACCTCTGTGTTGTAGTAATCTATATTCCTCCAGGCAATAATATTCCAATCCTAGAAGAAATTCTTGCCTGGGCAGCAAATAACATAAAATATGAGACAATCATACTGGGCAATGTAAATATCAACTGACTATAAAATTCCCTCACCACTCTTCCTGCAATATCAACCTATATAATTTCACCCAGCTAATCACCAATATAACCAAGCCTACTAAAAACACTACTAATGGCTCAATCTTAGACTGGGTCTTAGACTCTGATCCAAATAAGAGTGCATCCTCTGGCACACTCTCCAATACTATAAGTGACCACTTACCTGCTTTTATAATATGATAAACTACCACAATAATAAATAGACATCAGTACAGGCAAACCAGAGATCTACTTTTTCCCTCTACCTTCAACAAAAGATTGCAAAGCATCAGTTGGAATGTGCTAAAATTTCTTCCCCTTAATGAGGCAACTGAGTTTTTCAACTCAACTTTCCTCAACATGCTAACTAACCTTGCTCCCCTTAGACAAATAGAATAAGAACTAACCTTGCCAACTGACTAACAAGATCAACTAAGGAACTCATGAAGTGCAGGGACAAATCTTGGAAACTATGGCAAAAAAACAAAAACCTATCTGACCTTGCACATTACAAACAACTCCGAAACAGGTTAAATGCCTAGTATTACAAAATAAAAAAGAACACTACTTTACATTGCAGAATCAGTTTAAGCAAAACCCTAAGAAATTCTAAACTACACCAACTCACCCAAAGTGCCTTCACCTCAACCGAAATCTGGATGTCTAATAATCATTTTGCCCTGAACCCCCCCCCCCAAAAAAAAATGGCACTCTTTGTTCCCAAAAAGACCACACCCCTACAAAAAGAGGACTTTACCATTTGATCTATAAATGGAACTATCATCAAAATTGTATCTAGCACAAAACTCCTAGGTGTCACCATAGACGAAAACCTCTCATTTGACCTGCACATTCAGTCCAATATCAAACAAATACATCAAAAACTTGGCTCCCTCTACTGACACAAACATCTACTCAATCCAATATCAAGACTATCCCTTGCCTCTTCCTTCCTATGACCCTCTCTTTTATATAGCGCCTCTCTCCTCATTAACATTCAGTCCTCTCTAAAATCTAAACTTGACTCATGTTATAATAAAATTGCTAAGTTTGTAACTAATGCTTACTCACCTCACCACTGTTTATCATTACCCAAACTAAATTGGCTTGAACTTCTTAACTATCTCTCTTATATCCAACTAACCACTGCTCACAATATTATAGCTCACAATATTATATATATATGTCCACAAAATGCCCTGCTCTATCCTCTGGACTTACTCTATATCATCATAGCAGACCTCTCCGTTCCATCTGCTTCTAAATGTAAAAAAAAAACCCAAGCTCTCAGCCGGTCAAATGCTTTACTCCTTTTCCATCGCAAAGATGTGGAATTCTCTTCCCCCAACACTTAGATCTACCTGCTCACTAATTCTCTTCAAAAGATTCAAAAACAGCACATCTCCTCAACATGGCTATGCGCATGTGGTAACACCACATCTCATATTACGTAACCTCTCTATTGACACTACTCCCATCCTCCCTCCTAACTCCTCTACTATCACCCTTTATTTCCTTATGTATAAATCGTCTACTCTATATCTCCTTCTGCTTAGCTCCCCAGTTCATATAACATGACCTCTCTGCTCACACTACTCCTATCCTCCCTTTTAACTCCTATGCTACCACCCTTCAGTTCATTATGTATCTCCCTCTGCTTAACTCCCCACTCACACTTACCCTTAGACACCCTCAGGCACTCACATAGCTTATGTCACTATTATACACCATATAAATTCAATTGTTGTGTCTTTCGGTTTTTCCCGGTTAGGGGTCACCACAGCGGAACTCCGGTCCGCTAATGATTGGTAGTTGATTTTTATGTGCTGAGTTACCAGCCCTGACACACAACCTTCAACGAAGGTACGCCCATTCACGCATGTCTCCACGCAGAAGACACTCTAGCTGAGAATCGAACCGGACAGCGTCTTACTGTGAGGCAACAACGCTACCGCAGTGCCACCACCGCGGGTCCCATATAAATTCAATAAATTAAGTATTTACCTGATTCCTATAACATTACTCATTTAGCCCATCTCTCTGACTGATACCCACCTAAACATGTTATAGAGTTTAGCATCTTTAACTGACTCCTGTAACTGCACTCCTCCCACTGCAAGAAGGGCTACATACACACATGTAAGCTAATAATTATATGAAATTAATGTCTTCATCAATACACAATGTATGACATGTATACTGTTCAAGATGTAACTATGTGTACTGTATATTAGTCTATATTAGTATATATATTATAGTATATATATTAGTATATCAGTATATTAGACTATTCATAGTCTCATTATATTTGTAAACTGCTATAAATATGTACTAAATGTTTTCATTTATATACTCTGTATAGTATGTGTACTGTCTTGTATGTGGAGCTTTTCTCCTCGGGCCTCCACTGAAAATGGGCACTTCTGGTCCAGTGGACCATCCCAGTAAACAAATGCAATAAATAATAAATAAATAAATAAATAAATAAATGTGCTTGCAAACATATAGGTGCAATGAGCTGCATGCATATTCAAATATTGTTGCTGTTCATAGTGATAACACACATAAACATGTAGACTTAGTGTGATGCCTACATGATTGCTAATGAATCCCAGGGACTGTCTCATTGCATTGCTTCTTCTCCTTAGTTACTAGTTTGTATTATAGGTTCATAGGTGTGTACTAGGCTAATGGCTCTGGAGCCTTTACAAGCCTGGCCATAGGATTACCCTGGCATCGTGTCACCTGACCTTAGTTCCCAGTGCCTCTGTCGAGTAGAGACAATGGAGTGATCCCTGGGGTGAATTTTCTATTTCCCATCCACTCGTCAAGATTTCTCTTGAAGAGGGTCAGTGAGGTGCTCTGTTTGACAAGTATGGGAAGTCTATTCCATAGCATGGGCAGTCTCTGGGTTATGAACCTGTCCTTTCAGCATGTTCTGTTGATTGTGGTAATGAGGTTGAGGTCTCTGGAGCATGTGGTGTGGAGGGATTGAGATTTCTTTAGATGTAGCATTTCTAACAGAGCTGGGTCAGACATGGCTTTGTAAGTCAAGCAGAGACCACCTCTAAATAGGCAATATGTGACAGAGAATAGTTGGAGTGTTTTGAGTATGTCCATACAGGACAAGTGTTTAAGGCCTAGGATCCTCTTTGTGAAGTACTTTTGTGGCCTCTCCAGTTGTTACAGGGGCATTGTACTCGATGATTGGCCTAATGGGGGAAGTGTAGAGGGAGACAATGACCTCTTTCTGACTGGATGCAAAACCCTTTGTAATGAGATGCGCCACACAGAAGGACTTTCTGACCACAGTGGCAATGTGGTGGTCAAAAGACAGGTTGCTGTCAACCCATGTTCCCAGATCTCTTATAACGCCTTCTGTGTTCACTAGACTACCATCGATGTAGTAATTCATGGGAACCGGGTTTTTCCCAAAGCGAATAATGACACATTTTCCTGCATTGAACTTGAGGCCATGGTTCTGACACCAGTCATTGGTTTCAGTGAGGCCTTTCTGTAGGATGTCAACATCATTTGGGGAGTTAATAATAGTTTTCAACTTGCAATCGTCTGCGAACTTTGTCAGCCAGAGTCCCTTTGTGTTTGCCTGACTTCAGAGAAGTAGATACCAAACAGGAGAGGACCCAGGACTGAACCCTGTGGGACTCCACTCATGACTGGTCAGCAGTCTGACTTGGTGTCAGCTACTTTCACACTGTGACTTCTATCTGTGAGCCAGTTTGCATCCCACCTAGTGATACTGGGGTTGATGCCTAGCTTAGTGAGTTTTTCTATGATTCCTGAGTGGGGAATGGTATCAAAGGCCTTGGCCAGATTAAGGTAGGCTGTATGACTGACTCAAAGAAGTCAACCAGGTTGACCAGGCATGATCTACCCTTCACAAAACCAAACTGTGTGGGATCCAGAGTTTGGAGTTTCCCTATATCCTGGTTTATTAAGTCCATGATGATGCATTCCATAGCTTTGCATATCAGACTCATCAGGCTAATGGGCCAATAGTTCCCAGGGTTTGTAGTCACTCCTCCTTTGTGGAGAGGGATGACTGTAGCAATGTACCATTCGGTAGGGACAAAGCCTGAGGTGAGGCTGTGATTGAACAGGACAGACAGGTGAGGTGCCAGTTCACTCTGTAGTTCATGTAGAACACAGCCAGGGATATTGTCAGGTCCCATAGAAGCTGTATCCTTGGCCTTTGGCAGTGCTGTTTTAACCTGTGCAGCAGTAATACTGGGTGCCTGGCAATTTACTGGTATTGTGATTGGCCTTTTGGGGGAGGTAAAGATGGCACTGTATCTGTCGGCCAGTATATTGGCAATATCTGTTGGCCCAGTATAGGAGGTACCATTGTGCAGTAGCTTAGAGCAAATCTGGGTATTGCTGTGGAGATTCTTTACATAACTATAGAAGACCTTGTGGTTGTCTTTACTATCTGCTGCAATTCTGTTTTCATAGCTAGCTTTTGATGATTTGATGAGGGATCTCAATTTTTTGTTGAGGCTGATAAGGGAGTTTTTCCAGTCTTGGGACTTCACCTTATTCCACATCAGTTTCCTCCTTCTGTTGCAGAGTTTTTTTATGGCAGGGGACCACCAGATTGACTTCCTTTTTTTGAAGGAGAGCATCTTGGTTCTACTGAGTATGGCAAGATCCATGCATTTGTATATGTGTTCATACAGTGTATTGGTGTATGATTCAGAGGTCATGCAACTATTCTCCATTGGCATGGGTGCCATGAAGTTATCCACCTCTGTTTTTAGAAGCCCAAAGTTTGCCTTGGAAAAGTTTTTCATGGTGGTTACCTTTGCGGGGAAGAGTGGGAGGGATGTGGATTTCCAAGGTGATTAGTTTGTGGTCAGATCTAACCAGAGAGGAGTTGACTATTGGTGTAGAGCAATGGTCGCCCATGTTAGTAATGACCAGGTCAAGGATGTTGCTACCTCTAGTGGGGATAAGAACGAGCTGGTCTAGAGCATTGGGATTAATGAATTCCAGGAAATGTTGGCCAAGTGTTTTGGCACGAGTAGTTTTCCCAGTTAATGGAGGGGTAGTTGAAGTTGCCCAGTATGAGAGTGTTACTTGGGTTTGTTGTACTTTCTATTAAATCTTAATACAGTGAATGCTAGCAGTGTTTCTCATAAAAAAAATAAATAACTGGTACCCCATAACCTATGAAACTTGTATAGGAACAACTGACACTGATTGCCTTAGGAAGAAGATAAGCATATTCTTACTTACCCATTGCCCAGACAACACATTCAAGTAGAGGAAATGGCTACATCCATGTATTTATTATACCAATAAAACAACTGGATCATAAGCTAATCTTGGCCAGTTCCAAGAAAATCAGTGCAAATCTCTCGACAAGCATAATATTTAGTTGTGTAAAGAAGGCAGAGCTTAAAATTAAACAAAAACAATTAGGTGTTCAGACACATCTAGCTGTCTCTATAACATTACTAATGGTTGAAGTTGACCTGCAACAAATGAGCCCATGGTCTTTGCCTCCCAGCCTATCTGCTGACATTGTGGGGTGGCTAAATAATGAGGATCAAGCTGTTTGAGCCGATGCCCATGCACCAGATATCCCTTGAAATTTCGTCTTCCAAATCTGCCCTTTTGGCACAGGAGGGTGAAGTGTACCCCCAAAAGCACATCTGCCTCAACCCCCCATTTAGGTTACTCACAAACACAGTACCTAAGCTCAACAAGCGAATCCCATTATTACTGTAAAGCCTGATAAATCTGTTTGTGAGAATCCTAATCCTCTTTACTTCTTTAATTTTTTTATTTATTTATTTAATTATTTATTTATTTTGCCCCTCAACTTCTTTTTTTTTTTTTTCTGCTTTTGAACGATATCTGACTGCACTACCTTAATTCCTAGACAGTTCTATCCTATCTGCTTCAACCAGTGCCCAGTCTTATCTTTACGGGTTAGCAGTGGGCTGTTAGTGACATCACTGCAAGTTGTTTCTTCTGCTTCGTCCAAATCAGACCATATGGTGCATGTAGGAATGACAAAGTATTCAAAGGTTTTAGCTGATTCTTTTTATCCATTAGCACCACAGTGACCTAACATAGATTTTATATGCTTGCACTCTTCATGAGCCTAAAAGCATCACTTTGGTCTCTGGCATTCCTTTTGCGTGTTAATATGATATAATACCAACGTCAACTTTCTGCTATTAAAACTGAGCTTTCCTAGGGTATCTTTCAGTACTGTCCTGAACGGGTAACCAGGCAAGGGAGATCCATCCTTGTGGCACTAAGAATTGAGCCTTCCAGCTTGATCACATGTCCTAAAACTTCCCAGATCAGCCCAGTATGTTCAAGTCCATGTCCTGTAGGACCATGAGCCTCTAACAGACCCATTTTCCAAGCTGGACCCATTTACTTCTCTTCATGTGGATCCAAACTCCATTTGCCTGCAAACTAACATCACTGTCTATACCCTAAAACCCAAGGAGGCCTACTATGTTGCACTATCTCTGATATTGAGAAAGACCTTTTGCTGGTTCCCTTTTTGCCCACTGTTACATCTTCTTCCTAAGGTGAGAAGCTTACACTGTGTCTTGCCACCCACCATCTCTTAACAGCTGTGCCACTGATACTGGCCATTCTACTTCCCACACCTTATTTGTCCTAAGCTTCACAAAGTCAACAATATAGCTTATATGCCCTCCAATGCTGTCTCTATTATGCCACAAATCATCTTATTATCAGGTCCCACAGCTTTTGTGTAATATTGCATGATCTCAGATATGCTATTGGTGCTAGTTTCCTGAATTTGTTCTGATGAAAGCAAGAGAATGAATCAGAAATGGATTGTCTGTACTCTGAAAGGTAGCTTAAGTTGCATGAATTTCCAATACAAACTCCCTTATCATTTGAACTATGTTGCCATAGCAATATTCCATTAAACCCCCTAAAGAACTCCTGCGTTAGCTTTAGACCCCTATAGTCTGCCTTCATTTCTGCTTTAATCCTAACCCTGTGCTGTGGCATTGTGTTGTCTGGCCCTTTTCTGCTAGTCTTAATTTACGTGACCTTCCCATGGGGATAACACTGCATATAGAGTTCATCAGGCCCCCCAGGATGTGTAGCTGCAGCTCTTTAAAGGTCACTTTTGTTGCTGGATTGGCTGTCTGCATTATTTTTGCCAGCTTTCTTACTGCATCTTATGGTAGCTGTACTAACCCTTCATCTGTGTTGGTCTTGATGCCCAAGAAGACCAACCATGGTGTTGGTCCCTCCATCTGTTTCCCCAGCTAGTGGTACCCCAAACACTCTAGCAATCTTCCTAAATTCCTGTAATCCTGACTCACACCCTTTAGATGCCATAGGCCTGATGAAGAAGAAATCATCCAATAATTGACATCCTTCTACTCCTGCACTCCCTGACAGACCACCCATTCCGAAAGCAGCTGCATTTTCAAAGATTGTGCATATCACTGCACAGCATGGTGAGGTACACATACAATGCCCCATACACTTTGAAAACCAGCAACCTCCTGGTCCTCTGGATAAATTGACAGCAATCTGAATGCAGACTTAATATCTGCTTTAGCCACAAATGCTCCCTTCCCTCTGTGATTACCATACTCAAGGCTTGGCAAAAGACATATAGGATAGTAATGTATCTGTTTCCAGCAGGACATCATTAACTGATTCTCCTTCTGGATAGTTAAAGGTAGCCACAAAGTCTAAGTTGATATGCACCCTCGTTCGGCACCAAACCCAATGGCGATACCCTCGATTTATTGAAGGGGGTGTTCTGACGGGACCCTTAAACCTCTCCAATCAGACCTTCATGTCCACTTCCTCCCCCACCATCTCTGGCCATTCCTTAGCTGATGTCAAGTTGTCTGCCTTGAACCTCACATGCTGTCCCTAAAATGGAATCTCAAACCATTTGGTGAAACCTTGTTCTGAAAACTTCACTTTCCTTATCCATGTACACCCATAATCATGGCACAATTTTATCTATTAGAAATGGAACAGCATGCATTTCTGACCTTGTTCAGCTCCTTTCCATACTCTACTGCATGTAATGAAGGAGTATTGTCACTCCAAATGTCAGGCAGTCATAGTGATACCTGTATAATGTGATAGACCATTGTCACATGTTGAACTTATACCACCAAAAAAACTTCTCCTTTTGTACTCCTAACTTGTCTCACTACCACCCTATGCTGCCCAAATGGCTCAAGTCATATGGCTGAACCACAGTTGGCTTGCTGCATTCTTTTCCCATAATCTACATTCCATAGAAGGAACATTTCCAGTTTGTCCCATAGGAGCTGCAACTGTATGTGCTTGTGAGGGCAACAGTGCTTGAAATATTCTTGTCCATTGCTCACAGGAGATTAGCCCTCATCTTCAGGATCTAATATTCATAAGCCCATAAACCTGCTACCATGGTAGACTACAGTCAGTCATCACCACTCCATATATTGTGAAACCCACATCAGTCTGTTCAACAGCTTGTGCCTGAATTCAAGGTCTCCCTTTCACCTGTTGTTTCTAGAAAGGTGTTGCCTTAACTACCTGTTCCCTTTCTGTGCTATACACTACCTTCCCAAGTATCTTTTCATAACATCCTTCCTGTCATACCTCTCAACCTGAAAACATTACAAATCTGGAGAAAGGCCTATGAAAAGTAGGTACAACTGATCAAAAATTGGGACACCAATTAACATAAAATATGCATACATAATCATGTAACCCCACCCACTCCAGTGGAATGCTGACATGAAGATTGAAATCACTTAATAAATAGTGGCAGACATTTGAATTTCAGACTTCATGTCCCTCAGAAAATACATACTAATATAAAACCTGTTATTCTCTCTGAGTTTACAGGAACAATGTTTACAATCTTGTTATTTTTTGGCCTTTGTCCCACAATTATTTTTGAGTTTGTCCAGATTTCTTTCACTGAAAGATTGAGACGTATGATAACAGTCTTTATTGTATTAATGACAACATTCTGCCTCTTTGCTATCCAATTTGATTATTATAAGTTTAGATCTCAGTTTTAAGTCTCCAAAATAGTGAGCACTGGCTATCTACTGGTAAGAAACATTTGCAGGAGCAATCTGTTACTGAAATACTGACTCCTAAGTCACAGCAGCTTTAAGACCCAAAGCTAGAAAAATAAATTTGCATGCTACCTTTCACAGTCACATAATAACGCTCTCTCCAGCTTCACATTTGCTGCCTGAGAGCTAAGCAAAATTGAATTTGCCCTTATGTTGCTCCAGCTCCGCTGCTTTCACAAACTCATTGTAGATTCGTATGTAATAAGGCAATTAGGAAAACATTAGGATAAGTCATGAAAAAAGAAAAAGTGAGTTGCCAAAGGAGGATCTGGTTCAGTGTGGAACATGTCCCTCTCCCTCCCAATCTAGGACTAGTAGTATATATCATATTATAAATCATATGTGCAGACTTTGCCGGTTTGCTTTTTTTGTTTTTCTGTATTTTAGGTAGTGGTGGATAAGGTGGGGTAGCAGTCCTCTTAGAGATATTTTTTTAACTATGTGATTGGACTTTTTCGGATTTGGGGAGGGGGCTGCCCCTTGGCATTCTTTTTTGTAGAGCTTACAATTATTTCATCCTGGTGTAGCATTGCCTACTGTTTACATGGACTGCAGCAGTTTGCCACTCTACTTTTAGTGTCAGTTAAAGAGAAGTAATCTAGCTTTTTATCCACGCAAGTTACTTATCTTATATATTACATAAAACAGTATGTCGGTATGCTTTATAAACACACATTACAGTATAAACTAATTGCTCCAGGTTAGACAGTTGGTGCAACAACTTCTCTCCTTTTGAACAATAAGAAGTACGAAACTGATATCTGGCATTAATGACCAGGCTAACCAGATTATCAGAAGGAAGCCAGTAATTCCATTCAGTCAGGACAACTCATGTATTACATTGGTGGTTTCCATTCACCAGAAGGTTTTCTAAATTAATTCAAAAAATTGCATCCACTTACATCCTCAAATATCTCCTCCCCTGATTCAAATCCACTAGAATTTTCTTCACCATTTCACTTTAAATTAATCAAACCTGATATTGAACAAGTTTCAGATTCTTGCCTGGAGGCTGGAGCCAGAGGAAGTCCTGGGTCTGGGTCTGGGATTCCTTCCTGGAGTTACAGCAGATGCTGACCAGACAGGTCAAGGACTAGGCCATGGACTACAAACACAACAACTGGTCTTGAACTTGCACCTTGCTGATTCTTGGCTTGGTTGCCACTGGCAGAAGCAGAAAGTTTAACTTACTTAACTAATAACTTTACTCACTGAATACAGTTCCTCTCTGCTCGATATGTGCTGCTGCCTGTAATCCAGCTGCTGTGTGTGAATGTTCAGTCAATGATAACAGTACAACTGAACGTACCTAAAAAAAAAAAAAAAAGTTCATTAACAAACACAGTCTGTGGAGCAGTATTCCAACACGCTGGCCAAAGCTGACATCATCTCAAATGCCGTGCACATGATTATGTCAGCGACAACTCAAAAAAAAAATCGGAAAAACCTGAAAATTAAAGGGATCACTCAGGAATTCGTGGCACCCCATTATTTTCACCTCAAAACTGGTAAATACTGAGGAATTCCTTATGGTTGAGAGGCATGCTTCTTGTCTCTTGTCCTTTTGCATTACAGTACCCCTCCCCACTTGCACAGTGTACTCTTCTCACACAGGCAATCCCACTGGGCCCACAATCCCTTCACCCACTCTCATTCTGTGGCTTCGGTGGCGGAGCCCTATTGTTTGTCACTAGCTAGTTGATGATTGCTCAGAAAGTTGAACCTAAAAGAATGTAAAACTCAAAGCATCCACTGAAGGTAATACCACAGATTCAAATAGCAGTTACAGAAATAAAAATTATCTAATAATAATACAATAATAAAAATGTATATCTTCAATAAGTGATCCATAATTTATGTTAAAACACAAGACTAGATCTCTAAGTATGTTATTACATTCCCCTGTCCACTGCCACCCTATGTTAATCCTTCTTTTTCCTATCACTGTGCTAAAAATTCAAAATGAATCTCATCTTTAGAAAAGGAAATTTTAGAACTGAAGTAATACCACACTACCACCACATGGAAATGTGTAGTTACTATAAGGAATTAGAGTTAGAAATGGGATGTCAGAATGAATTCA
Source organism: Protopterus annectens (assembly GCF_019279795.1). Classification (NCBI taxonomy): domain Eukaryota; kingdom Metazoa; phylum Chordata; order Ceratodontiformes; family Protopteridae; genus Protopterus; species Protopterus annectens. Next base: position 859,956,468 of record NC_056737.1, on the reverse strand, counting down.
GGATTAGTCCTCGAACAATATTTCCCTAACGTGCAACAATACAAAGAATATTCCCGGAAAGCCACTTTCAGGAAACGTGCAACGTTTTTTTGCAGGGGATCCCCCTCCTAGTTTATGCATACCAACTCCACGGTCATACAACCGTGAAGAAAGGGTAACAGATACTGTTCACTGAAAGCGGCTCTATAGTGAAATCTCCTTTACATTGCCGTCAGTTGGAGAAAGAGCAGTTGAAATCCCAGCACATTCCTGTCAGAATTAAGTCAACCTATAATAATTATTAAAAAGACTACTTTGTTACAATAATTATAATAATAGGACCCATGGTAATAAATTTGGCACATTTCCTTTTAGATTCAGATAGTAGATATATACATCATATTACTAATAAGGTATAGAAACTTAATGTTGTTGCCACATGCAAGACTAGGAACTTAGTTTACTTAGCACAATGTACATTGTGTCATAAAGTGTATATAGGTAAGACTAAACATATGCTGCTAGAAAGGATGAGGGAATGTATGAGAGATATTAGAATTAATAATAATAATAATAATAATAATTCCTTAGTGAGGCATGTTGCAGAAACTAACCCAGAACATACATTTAAATTTAAAGTATTAGAGATACTTAAAGATAATAGTAGATTTGATGATATTTGTAATGAAGCTGAGCATAAGGAACTGTTTTGGATTCTACATTTACAAGCTGATAATGAAGAGGGCTTGAATGATAAGGTTTCTTTAAAACCTAAATTAAAGAAAAGGAGAGGCTAATAAACCATTTGTTTGTTGAAGTGTCATGTGATCTAGTCTTGTTGTTTTATTGGTAAATAGATATGAGTCATTTGCTATTTATTTAGATATATTTTATTTTAATGCATATGGTCTGAAGAAGTAGATTTTTCTAGGAAGTGCTTACCTTTGTACCTAGTTTTAATAAGGTTTGCCAACTGCTGATACAGTACTATTATTTCAATAGTTTATTTTTCTTGTTTTCCCATCCAACTGATCCAGTACCTTTAGAAGCCAGTAAATCACCCCAAAACTATAAGTTAGAAAATAAAGAGAAAATTTGTTTATAGCTTGGATTTTGTTCCCAGATGTTAGAGCTGTTTTCACTATTAATTTTAATCTTCTAAAATATTCCTTACTAAGTTTTGTTCACCATTTGTTCATGTTTTATTGTTGCTACTTCATCAATTCCCAAATAGTTATACACTCCCTCTTTCTGAAGTTCCTTTTTATCACGTTCCTGTCCCAGACGGATATTTTCTTGGTGCTGCAGCTTTCCTGCTTTAAAGGTTACTTTTCCACATTTATCAAGCCCAGATGATATTCTTATATCATCTGAGAAAGTTTTGATCACTTGCAATTGTGCTTTCAATTCCTCCTCTGATGAACTATACAGTTTTAAATCATCCACAAAAGGACAATGAGAAGTCTTTACACTTCATTGTTTTCTGGGAGCCACATTGTAGCCATGACCTAATCTATTGAGTAGACAGCTTAATGGGTTAAGGGCAAGACAAAACAGCAGCTGTGACAAAGAGTCACTCTGGAATATCCCCATTTGAATTTTTATCCCTGGGATAATAATTTGTCCTTTATCATGGCTTAGCTGCAAAGCCTCTGTTTCATGGTCATTGTAATGTAATCGATCAGTGCAGTGTGTATCTTACACATTTTTAAGCACTGTTTTATCCATGAATGTGGGATACTGTCAATTTTTTTTTGTATTCTATCCATGCCACACTTAGATTTTTCTCCTTTTTACAGTTCTTCATTTAAACTGTCTTTAACAACAAATGATTCTTTGTTCCATATGACTTTCTTTTGTTAAATTTTTTTCTATTGCTATGATTGAATTTTCTTCTAAATGACTATAAACTCTGTCGGCATCAATTCTAGTGTATAGTTTATACATCGTTGGAAGGCAAGTTATTGGTCTATAGTTTTTAGGATATCTGGCAGCTTCACTCTTAAGAAGGAGTATCTTTTTTTCCTGTTGTTAACCAGATTGGTCTTTGTTCGGGGTGTGCATATAACTAGTTCTTACTCATGGATACATTTTCATGTTAAATGTTAATACTTTTAGCCAGAAGTTTGGTACTGCGTCTGGGCCTGGGGTTTTCCAGTTAGGAGTTTTTCTTAATTTTATTTCAATTTTCCTGGGAGTTACTTCATCCCATTTCATATCCTGTACATGTGAACATCCTATTCTTTCTTTTACTTCTTCCATCCATTCAGCATCTTTGTTATTTTCCACGGGATCTTCATAGATATTTCTCCAAAATATTTCTATTTATTCTTTTTTGGTGGTGTTTCTATGCTTTTTGCCTTGTGTCTCGGTTCTCTATAAAACTTTTTTGGGTTATCAATAAATTGCTTATTTTATACTTTTCTTTTATATTTAACTGCATGTCTTCTAAGTTTTTCTGCCTGTGCTATCTTTACTTTATTATTTGCAATACTGTATGATAGGTTCATAGGTTCATAGGAGGTTACTAGGCTAATGGCCATAGGGTGTTTACAAGCCTAGCCGTGTAAAAACCCAAGTATCCTTATTGACCATATTTAGACAGTCATTGTTAGCAGAGTTATTCTGTGATCAGCACTGACTGCCCCAGTCCATGAGGGTCATAGGTGCCAGCCCTGGAGGAATTTACAGTCACCCATCTAGTTGTCAAGCTTGTGCTTGAATAGGGTCATTAGAGAGCTCTACTTCCCATGGAGTAGAAGCTTATTCCAGAGGAGTGGTAATCGCTGGGAGATCTATCTGTCTCTCCAGTATGTTCTGATAATGTCATGGGCTAGGTTTAGATCCCTAAAGTGAGTCATTCTTGTCCCATTTGATTTGTGGATGCACAGAAATTCCATTAAGACAGAGTCCGAGACTGCTCAGTAGGCCAGGCACAGGTTGCCTCTCAGCAGCCTGTATTATACAGAGTACAGTGACAAGGTTTTCAGTCTTTCTGTGTATGTCATGTTTTGGAGGCCCTGGATTCTCTTCATAAGAAACATCTGTAGTCCATCCAGTTCTTGCAGGTGTCTGATGAGGTACATACAGAAGGGAGCATTGTACTCAATTATTGGCCTGATAAGGGACAAGTACAGTGGAGCTATGACTTCCCTGGTCTTGGATGTGTTGCCCTTATTTATGAGATGCACAATGTAGAATGCTTTTCATACCACTATATGCACATGGTAATTGAAGTTTAGATTGCTATCAACCTGTATTCGCAAGTCTGACACCACAGAGTTTGAGTTTAGAAGGATGCTATCTATACCATAATTAGCAAGGGCTACTTCTTTACCAAAGGTTATAATAAGCACTTCTTTCTGTTAAGTTTTAATCCTTGAGTTTGGCACCAATTATTTGTCTGTGTCAGCCCTTTCTGTAATATGCTAACATTATTTGGGGACTCTATGGTTGCACCCAGTTTACAGTCATCTGCAAACTTGGTAAGCCACAGGCCATCTACCTTCACCTGGACTTCAGAGAAATAGATTCCAAACAATAGACAGCCCAGCACAGATCCTTGTGGTACCCCTCTGGTAAATGGTCTACTGGTGGAGGTGGACTCCCCAACTTTGACAGTGTGCATTCTGTCAGTGAACCATTTCGCTACCCATCTAGTAATGTATGGGTTAATCCCCAGTTGGAAAAGCTTCCCTGTGATACCTGAATGGGGAATTGCATCAAAAGCCTTGGCTAAATCAAGATAGGCAGTATGTACTCTTTTGCCCACATCCAGGGCTTTGGTGACATTCTCAAATTCTACCAGGTTTAATAATCAAGATCTACCCTTGATGAAGCCAAACTGTGTTGGGTCAAGAGTTTGAAGATCACCTATGTCCTTGTGGATATGGTCCATGATGATTCTTTCCATGGCCTTGCAGATAAGGCTGGTTAGACTTATGGGTTGATAGTTCCTAGTGTCAGTTTTCGGACCCTCCCTCTTTGTGCAAAGGGATTACTGTTGCTGTTCTTTCTCCACTCTGCTGGGACAAAGCCAGTACTCAAGCTATGCTTAAAGAGACTGCTGAATGGTTCTGCTACGTCTTGTTTTAGATTTTTTAGTAAGACTCATAGCTGGCCATAGAGGACTTAACAAGTTATCTGAATTCAAACCTCAAAGAAATTGGTGCAAAAAAAACAAATGAAGATTTTAGCACTTTTGTTTTATTTTACTACAGTCAGAACTTTGATAACTGCATAGATGCTGCTATACTCTGTATGAACTCTCGTAGGCTTAACCCCAAAAATTAACTTCACTGGTAGAACTACAACATAAACAAGCTTTATAATAAAAGGAAGAGAACCATAGCCAAATATCAGAAGAGTAACACAAAAGCAGTCTAAATTCATCATCTTTAAAATAAATAAGAAACTCTGGAGTTTGATCCAAACCACCAAAGCCAAGTTTGAAGGAAAGATAAGCACTCATGTAAAGGACAACCATAAAGCCATCTTTAGCTATGTTCAAATCCTCAAGAGTTCTACACATTAATGTGCTGAGCTGATTGTGAATGTTATTACCTACAGTGAAACTGAAGACATAGCAAATATACTAGTGTTACCTACAGTGAAGCTGAAGACATAGCAAACATACTAGTATTACGTACACTGAAGCTGAAGACATAGCAAACATACTAGTATTACTTACACTGAAGCTGAAGACATAGCAAACATACTAGTATTATCTCCACTGAAGCTGAAGACATAGCAAACATACTAGTATTACCTACACTGAAGCTGAAGACATAGCAAACATACTAGTATTAACTACACTGAAGCGGAAGACATAGCAAACATACTAGTATTACGTACACTGAAGCTGAAGACATAGCAAACATACTAGTATTACTTACACTGAAGCTGAAGAAATACCAAACATACTAGTATTACCTACAGTGAAGCTGAAGACATAGCAAACATACTAGTATTATCTCCACTGAAGCTGAAGACATAGCAAACATACTAGTATTACCTACACTGAAGCTGAAGACATACCAAACATACTAGTATTACTTACAGTGAAGCTGAAGACATAGCAAACATGCTAGTATTACGTACACTGAAGCTGAAGACATAGAACACATAAAAGTATTACCTACAGTGAAGCTGAAGACATAGCAAACATACTAATATTACGTACAGTGAAGCTGAAGACATAGCAAACATACTAGTATTACCTACAGTGAATCTGAAGACATAGCAAACATACTAGTGTTACCTACAGTGAAGCTGAAGACATAGCAAACATACTAATATTACCTACAGTGAAGTTGAAGACATAGCAAACATACTAATATTACCTACAGTGAAGCTGAAGACATAGCAAACATACTAGTATTACCTACACTGAAGTTGAAGACATAGCAAACATACTAGTATTACCTACACTGAAGTTGAAGACATAGCAAACATACTAGTATTACCTACACTGAAGTTGAAGACATAGCAAACATGCTAGTATTACGTACAGTGAAGCTGAAGACATAGCAAACATACTAGTATTACCTACAGTGAAGCTGAAGACATAGCAAACATACTAGTATTACCTACAGTGAAGCTGAAGACATAGCAAACATACTAGTATTACCTACACTGAAGCTGAAGACATAGCAAACATACTAGTATTACCTACACTGAAGCTGAAGACATAGCAAACATACTAATATTACCTACAGTGAAGCTGAAGACATAGCAAACATACTAATATTACCTACAGTGAAGCTGAAGACATAGCAAACATACTAGTATTACCTACAGTGAAGCTGAAGACATAGCAAACATACTAATATTACCTACAGTGAAGCTGAAGACATAGCAAACATACTAGTATTATCTCCACTGAAGCTGAAGACATAGCAAACATGCTAGTATTACGTACAGTGAAGCTGAAGACATAGCAAACATACTAATATTACCTACAGTGAAGCTGAAGACATAGCAAACATGCTAGTATTACGTACAGTGAAGCTGAAGACATAGCAAACATACTAGTATTACCTACAGTGAAGCTGAAGACATAGCAAACATACTAGTATTACCTACAGTGAAGCTGAAGACATAGCAAACATACTAGTATTACCTACAGTGAAGCTGAAGACATAGCAAACATACTAGTATTACATACACTGAAGCTGAAGACATAGCAAACATACTAGTATTACTTACACTGAAGCTGAAGACATAGCAAACATACTAATATTACCTACAGTGAAGCTGAAGACATAGCAAACATACTAGTATTACTTGCACTGAAGCTGAAGACATAGCAAACATACTAATATTACCTACACTGAAGCTGGACATAGCAAACATACTAGTATTACTTACACTGAAGCTGAAGACATAGCAAACATACTAATATTACCTACAGTGAAGCTGAAGACATAGCAAACATACTAGTATTACTTACACTGAAGCTGAAGACATAGCAAACATACTAATATTACCTACACTGAAGCTGAAGACATAGCAAACATACTAGTATTACCTACACTGAAGCTGAAGACATAGCAAACATACTAGTATTACCTACAATGAAGCTGAAGACATAGCAAACATACTAGTGTTACCTACAGTGAAGCTGAAGACATAGCAAACATACTAATATTACCTACACTGAAGTTGAAGACATAGCAAACATACTAGTATTACCTACAGTGAAGCTGAAGACATAGCAAACATGCTAGTATTACGTACAGTGAAGCTGAAGACATAGCAAACATACTAATATTACCTACAGTGAAGCTGAAGACATAGCAAACATACTAGTATTACCTACACTGAAGCTGAAGACATAGCAAACATACTAGTATTACCTACACTGAAGCTGAAGACATAGCAAACATGCTAGTATTACCTACAGTGAAGCTGAAGACATAGCAAACATACTAGTATTACCTACACTGAAGCTGAAGACATAGCAAACATACTAGTATTACCTACACTGAAGCTGAAGACATAGCAAACATGCTAGTATTACGTACACTGAAGCTGAAGACATAGAACACATAAAAGTATTACCTACAGTGAAGCTGAAGACATAGCAAACATACTAATATTACCTACAGTGAAGCTGAAGACATAGCAAACATACTAGTATTATCTCCACTGAAGCTGAAGACATAGCAAACATGCTAGTATTACGTACAGTGAAGCTGAAGACATAGCAAACATACTAATATTACCTACAGTGAAGCTGAAGACATAGCAAACATGCTAGTATTACGTACAGTGAAGCTGAAGACATAGCAAACATACTAGTATTACCTACAGTGAAGCTGAAGACATAGCAAACATACTAGTATTACCTACAGTGAAGCTGAAGACATAGCAAACATACTAGTATTACGTACACTGAAGCTGAAGACATAGCAAACATACTAATATTACCTACAGTGAAGCTGAAGACATAGCAAACATACTAATATTACCTACAGTGAAGCTGAAGACATAGCAAACATACTAGTATTACCTACAGTGAAGCTGAAGACATAGCAAACATACTAATATTACCTACAGTGAAGCTGAAGACATAGCAAACATACTAGTATTACCTACACTGAAGCTGAAGACATAGCAAACATACTAGTATTACCTACAGTGAAGCTGAAGACATAGCAAACATACTAGCTGATAAATTCAGCTCCAGCTTCATCCCTCTTTAACCCCCTATTATCTCACAAGATATCCTAGTAACAAATACCATCAACCTTTATGTAGGACCAAGGAATACTGCATGTATGGGCCCTGACACTATCTCAAAATGTATCTTAAATAGTACGGCACATGATTTGTCTATACCCCTAACAACACTGTTCAATCTCAGCCACCATACATGGTTTGTACCAAGCAAATGGAGGACAGAAACCGTCATACCCCAACTCAAGGGAGGGTCTTCCACTGACATGGGTAATTCCTGATCCATAAGTCTACCCCACTCATTGGTAAGGCCATGGAAAGACTCATCATAGAATTAATCATTAAGGGCATATGGAATCTCCAATCACTGGATTTATCCCAATTTGGGTTCATCAAAGGCAGGTGCTTACTTAACCTAGTAAACTTCTTTGAAAAGGTTGACAAAACAATGGACAAAGGCAAGATAGTGCATACTATCTGTCTAGATCTAGCCAGTCAGTTAACTTGTTTGACATGTTTCAAAGAGAAAAATGAACACAAGGAATTATTATGCTGCATTTGTTATTAAAACTTGCATTGCTTTCAATAGTGTACCTTTGCTTGACTGAATTAGTTCAGCCTCCAGAAACCATACTTTGAGTGGTTCAATGAACACTGCATTTAAGTGCACAAATACCAGAATTACAGAATAATTGAGGTATTCTACGCTGTTTTCATGTTTGCTCACAAGAGTGATGTCAAAACATTGTACTTTAGTTATCCTTTTTCTCGTGGGAGAAAAAGAAAAAGTTACACTGTTTTCAGCAGCTCGTGCTCTCATGGTTGAATTAATACAGTTCTCAGATGCTGCACTTTACATTGTTAAGTACAATATTCAGCAGTGTAAACATCATCACAGGACAGTAAAAGTGTTACTACAAGCATTCTCACAGGACTGCTGTCGCAGCTTTTTACTTCACTAGAAACTACTGAATTAAAATTAAAAGACTCATTCAGGATTGCTGAGCATGCAGCTTAACAACCTTTTATTGTCAACCTAAAATACATAAAGATGTAAGGGATCCACCTGGATGGCCTATTTTAGCTGCATGTAATGTTTTTTTACACAACACAGGTTTATTTTTACATGACCATCTTTATCCTTTTGTCATGAAATCACCTTCATATATTAAATATAGCACAGATTTTTTGACAAAGTTGAACAGGTTAAGTTGGACAGAAGAAATGTATTTGTCAACTTTGGATGTTAAAGGTTTATACACTAATATTAAACATGTATATCGTATAGAAGCTTTACACTATTTTTAGTTTTCAGTCCCACGTCTATTTATATCATTGAGTTGGTATATTTTTGTCTCACTGATAATTTTTTTTTATTTTTAATAATGATATTTACCATAAATCCAAGACACTACCACAGGTGCTCCTTTTGTACCCATGTATCCGAATTTAGTTATGAGTTTATTTGAAGCAGAATGTTTACATGGACATAAATTTATGAATAAATATGTTATTAATTATTTTAGATATATTGACAATTTGATATTTATTTCTAAAGGAGGTAATGATCAAGTAGATGTTTTTGTTAATGAATTACAAAATAATAGATTTAGTTTTAAGTTTGGTGGCCTAAAAAAAGGCCAACACATTTTTTTTTTGGATATTCTGTTAACAGGTATGTATGACAGTAGAATTAAAACAAGTATATATAGAAAACCTAATGAAACAGGGCAATATTTACCTGGAAATAGCTGTCATCCACCCTCACTTAATTTCTTCTTTATCCTATGAGGAGTTTTTACATCTTCAGAGACTTTGTAATGAAAAATCAGATTTTTTAAATGAAGCTAAAGCCATATTTGTTAAGAGAGGTTATAATAGTAAAATAGTGATAGAGGCTTATAACAAAGTTAGAGAAGGTAATACACATGAGAATATATCTACTACCCCTCATAAAATAATATGGCAGAATATAAATCTGAAAAGGATATGTATTGTTTTACTGTTTATAATGTTTTTTTCATATGTAACAATTAATTTACTTAATTATTATTGGTCTTTCCTGGTAAAACATGGAGAACGGTTTTATTTAATTAATAATAAACCCTTGATATCCTATAAGAGGGGATGTAGTATAGGGGACATGTTAGTCCACATCTATTTTGTTCTTCCTATTTTACATAAAGGTTATTTTTCAAATATTTCTATGATAGGTTCATTTCCATGCAGTAAGTATTGTAGCTGCAGGGACGTAGTTCAGTTTTTGATAGAATTAATCATCTCCCCTTTTGTGCTACTAAAATTTTACTTGTAATACTGAGAGTATTATTTATCCCCTCAGATCCCCATGGAATTTATTTTATATTGAAGAGAGTAAAAGAGCTTTTAAATATAGGTTACAAGAGCATATAAGGGATATAAAAAACAAAAAATAGAAAGTAAAATTGCAGCCCATTTTAAACAATATCATGATAGTATTGCTTCTTTACTGCAGGGTACTATTTTAGAACAGGTGACTGTAGAATTGGGGGAAGAAAATTTTTTGAAAGATAAGTTGCTATATAAGGAAACTGTAAGCATTTTAAAAAAATGACACTCTTATACCTAGAGGCTTGAATGTTGAATGTAATTGGACTTATAATATATGTTTTTTTATTTGTAGTTGGCACTTTAAGATTGAATTAGTATTTTTAAATGTAATTGATTTATTGTTTAATTGCTTGTGTTGCTTGTCTTAAGTATATAAGGTGCTACAATGTTTTTCTTCACTGTTTTACTCCTTGAAGGCTTTATGCAGAAGTACTAGAGAAATGTTTAATAAAAAATTCCTTTGGTCTATAGCCTTGTCATTTGTATATGTTCTACTTTTATTTGTGGTTGCTTAAGATTATAGTTTGCTTTTTTTAATTTTACTGGGTTTTTTTTTCAGTTTTCCATAAACCAGACCCACAAAATGATGTCATAGTATATATCAAGCAATGATCCTGCCATTTACATGCCAACTATAAACACCACATGAAAACAGCTCCACTTGATAGGAGCAACTTCTTATTTGTATTAAGGTTTCACCACTACATCTTTACATGTTAGTTGTCACTGTGATATGTTCCACCCCCAAAAACTAGTTGACAACTTCTCTTTCTATGAATGACTAACTAATGCTGATGCATTTATCATGGAAATATTGTAATCTATACATTAATTAGGTACTCAGGCATTGTGAGTTCAGTCTTTCAGGATGCAATGGCATAGAGTTTCAACTCTGGAAAAAATTTAGAAGGACATCCTTATTAACAAAATAAAATGCAAAGCAAATAAACTTTTTGCACCAAAAACTACACATTTTGGTATTGTATATGGTAAAAAGGTTATACTCCAACAACAAAGGTTTGTTACTTATGCTTGTGACAGAACATGAGCAATACACTTTAAGTTAAGGACTAACAAAAATGTATTAAACAATTTAAGTAAGCTCTTAGTTTGCACCTTGAGACATTTATTTGAGGGTTCTTCATTTTGCTGTGATCCCTTAATGGAGATAAATGCTGTGCCTGGAAAGGTGCTTCTACTTTTAGAAGTTGCTGAGTTGTATGCCATCTCTGGAAATTGGAGTCCTAGAATACTGCCTTTGAAAAGTTTGAAACAAGATGTGGTGTCTGTGTTTATAATTTTTATTGCCCATCTACTACACAGACAAGCTAGGATTTATTGGCATTTAGTGCACTGCATGTTGCAAATTTGTACAGGCTGTGGTCAATTCTAAGGCACAGACCATCAGTGGTATTAAGTACATGCTAATGAGTGCATAATTACATGGAAATAAGGATTTCCATGCAAATGAGCCATATTATCTATGTACATGATGACACACAAAAGAGAAAACTGGTTCAGAAATGCAGTAAACAGACATAGTGTGTTGTGGCACATACCAATCTTTTATACCAGGAATCACGGTATTTGCAAGAGTAGCACTAATGCCAGGATTAGCAGCATGTGTTATCAGATGCCACATCATTGCACATTGCTGCCATCTGCATCAACAAAGGAGATATGGACAGTTCCTGACATTCCACCAGCTCACAGGCAAGCAGATTCATAACCTTTTCTATGAGGAAAGGGAGACTTTATGGGACCTTGTCAAACTGTGTCACCCACAAGTCAAATTGAGAGGGGTGCATGGCATGCCCATTCTCCTCAGGTATATCTGACTTTAACCATCTTAGAGGGAATGTTCAGTGACCTAGGGAGGACACATTAAGGATATTGTGGTTATCAGCTTTACGAGACAAAAAAGTTAACACGGGCCCTGTCTGTATGTTTTTTTCTCACTTTTTGGCTCTCCAGTCATGAATCCTGAATCAGTGCCTCAACATTGTGTTATAGCATGTGGAGGAACAGATCTAGTTTTCCAGGAATTCAACAAAGAAAAACAGTACAATGGGTAATTTACAACAGAGGCAATTTTCCTGAGGTTCTGGGAACCATAGATTACACATGCACATTGTCATAAAGGTCCCACCTGGTCTATAGGGACTGAGATACATCAACAGTATTGACTGTCATTCCCTGAACTTCAAGATGTTCAGTAATACCAAGGGCATAAGTTACAATTTGTCTATATACCACCTGGACAGGTGCCATGATTCACACATTTGGCACACGTCCAGCCTCTACTAAAGGTTCCTGCAAGGGTATGTCCCATAGGGTCATCTAGTTGGAAGGTGCACTAACCTACAAGATAGGCAGCTTCGCATACACAAGTGTTATGAAATCAGGGAACAGGCCATGTCAATGCTATTTGTTGTGTATTGCTGGTGATGCAGGATATGGCCTAGAGCTCTGGTTGATCACCCCCAAATAAAACTACCAGACAATGCAGGAAATGGCCTATACTGCAGCACATGCAGTAATATGAAATACCATGTAACTAGAACACTCAGGTCACCAAATAAGAAAGAACCAAGTTTAATACAACACAAGCTAAAATGTTTTTGCTCAAGCTTCTTCAGGTGTAAAAACAAATTAATCAAAGCTTACTTATATAAATAGCCTTAAGCAGTCACATGTTCAAACTATAGTGTTTCAGTTCATTAAAATACATTATTTAAGAATTCAGTCCATTAAAACAATTTAACATTAAATACATAAGCTAATTTTCCTTAAAATAGGTTTCAATGAGTTATGTTCATTTAAACCTGGAAAGTGATCTACATGAAATAAATTTATAAGATTATATTCAGCGATTTCCATCTTTAGATTAATGATACCTCCTCTATTATCAGGAAATATACACTCTAACACCATTAATTTAAAAGAATGTGTTGAGTCATTGTTCGGAATATGTTTATATAATGCATTGTTTGCAGTTTTCTTCTGATGTTTGATAAATGATTACCAATACGTTCTTTTAGCTTCTGATCTGTTTTACCTATATAAAAGGAAATGCAAGCCTGGCATTGTGCCACATATAATAATATATTTAAACCAATGAAAACAATATATTTTGAACATGTGACTGCTTAAGACTAGTTATGTTTTTTTTTTTACAATTTATTTGGCTGCACTTGTCTTGATTCACTGAGAAGTTCCATTTTTGCTTGTAATATGAAATACAGTGAACTGTGTGGGACATTGCAATACTATCAAGATGCTTACAATAATATTTTTGTTTTGTGTGTCATACCTCGAAAAATGGCATTGGAAAACAGATGAAACAGCAAGTGAAAATGTTGTAAGGGCTTTCCATACCAGTCATGCCACCAGCAGAAGTGTAAGATGGAAAGCTGTGGGGGGGGGGGGGGGCATAAAGCTGCTGTGCCACATCTAAGGTAGAGATGGATGCAATACATTACAGCACTTGTAAAGAGGTGGTATCTGATCCACAGCTATAGGCTATGACACAGACAACACTAAACAAAATAACTTGTGCATTTTCACACCTAGAGTATGCAGGGCAGTGCAATGAATGACCACACTACATCAGACACCACGATACCCACATGAGACAAGCTAGCAAGATGGACAAGGTAAATAACAGCAATATTTCAAATCTGTCCCTATTTTTCGGCCTTTATCCCCCCAATTTATTTTTGGTTTTGTTCATATTTCTTGCACTAAGAGGTTAATATCACATCCACAAGTTTTGGGCTTAGGGGGACAGAGGGACAGGCATAGCCCCCCATACAAAGTTCAGTTTATAAAATCAAACCACAGAATATATGCTGTGCCCCCCACACCCCCCTGACTATATATTCTAACTCCAGGGTTGCACTACAGTGGGGAACAGGGCATATACCTTTTAATTGCCTTACAGTGCTCTATAGACTGCCAGTGCTCATTGTCAGTGAAATCAGTTTTAGGTCAAATGAAATTTAGGTAATTTGGTCTCAGTCAAATGAATTTCGGTCATATGAAATTTAATTCATATGAAGTAGACCCATATATACACATATATATCTATATATATAGCTACATATATATATCTACATATATATATATATATATATATATATATATATATATATATATATGTATATATACACACACACACACACACACACATATATATATATATATATATATATATATATATATATATATATATATATAGATTTTTTTTTTTTTTTTTTTTGCTTGGGAGCACCTGGAAACTACATCTGCAGAGCTTCAACTTTCACCCCATTTACTTTATTATTCTCATTTTGAGTTCACTGCATGAAGAAAAAATCTCTCTCACACTAGATATGTAATAACACTTTGAATGCACAACTGTGAGCTTGGAGAACACAAACACTTTTAGCACTGAAAAATCTTGTCCATATAAAACAATCATATGCATATGAGCAATAAATCTCCATGTAATAAAACTCAGGTAACAGTAACTGAAGCAATTCAGTTTTGAGGAATAGGAAGACACCTATGCTTCCTTTATGGACACATCATTAGAACACAAGCATATTTGACTTGGATATCTACAGCCTTTGTAAAAATGCATTGTGGGTCTCAATTGTAACTAGCAGTTTTTTTTGTTTTTTTTTGTGATTAGCAGTTTTTAAGTAGTTTTGTATGATTCTTTTCTAATGAAAAGATACAGTTATTGAGCATATCCACACCTTCTGTGCTGTCACTGAACCATAATTTGTTTCCCAAGCCCTCCCCTGCACTTTTCACTATTGTTTAAGAATTCATATGCTTTGTGATTCTACCATCATATTATGTCCATCCCAGTTTCTATAGCCTGTTTTCTCTATCCATGTATGCTTCCTTTCTGTCATTCCTTCAATGCCCTTCCCTGTACCTTGTCTTCAGTTCATTTACTGTCCATCCCTTTTTGTTTTCTAATCTTAAAAAAGTGGAGTGGCATTCCACAAAAAAAATGTTCTGACATTATCATCTCTCTTATCTGCAGCATTCTATTTTCCTTGCTACTTTTCAGTGTCCCTCTATTTGCTTATATACAGAACCTTTTTATTTATTAATATGTTTTTGCTTGTTTGTTTGTTTGTTTGTTTGTTTGTTTGTTTGTTTGTTTGTTTGTTTGTTTGTTTGTTTGTTTGACCATTTGATATCTGGAGAGCTGGGCTGGTCCAGAGACCATTTTGGGCCATGACCTGTGCACAAAGCACCAGACATACTTGCAAATACCAATACATATATTAAATCAGACAATGATTTTACACTGTTATTTTTCTAAACAAGTACATTCTTTATAAATGCATTTGTGATACATTGATATGAAGTAGTGCTTGCATATATACAAGTATACTTTGCATCCAGTAGTATTTACACAATTACATATATACACTCAGTTAATTCAGTTACTGTATAGACTTTTTAGCAAGCTGCTATACTCAGAGTTGTTGATGTGGGATCTTACAGATTTGTGCTTATGAATATGTAGAATATTTAAGTGGTAGTATGTGTTGTATGCATTGCATACCACATTTGTAGCTGTAATTTCACTGAAGGGGGTTCATTGTAGAATATGTTGAGAGTGTCTATAAGTTCAACATTGTTTTTATAACAGTTGCATGTATATCTCTCAACTGTACAGATTTTCGCAGAATGTCCAGCTCTTTGAGTCATATTTTTGGTCTGTTCCTCATGAAAATTGTGTTTTTTGACAAATCACTAGGATGATTTAAGGATTAAAGTCACTAAATAATGACATGCATTTTAGTTTCAGACTTCATATCCTTCAGAAAATGGATGCTAACACAGATGCTGTTAGTCTAGCAACTTTCTAAGTTTATAAGAGCAATGTTTAAAATGTGTCCATGTTTTTGTGCTCTTGCCCCCCCCCCCACTATGTCAGGCTTTGTCCAGATTTCTTGCATAAAGAGGTTGAGAGATACGGTTGCGTGTGGCAGAGTGCTATAGATGTGCTTTCGTTTTCCCCCCCACACACACTATGTCAGGCTTTGCCCGGATTTCTTGCATAAAGAGGTTGAGACATATGGTTGTGTGTGGCAGAGTGCTATAGATGTTCTTTCGTTTTCCCCCACACACACACTATGTCAGGCTTTGCCCAGATTTCTTGCATAAAGAGGTTGAGAGATATGGTTGTGTGTGGCAGAGTGCTATAGATGTTCTTTCGTTTTCCCCCACAAACACACTATGTCAGGCTTTGCCCAGATTTCTTGCATAAAGAGGTTGAGAGATATGGTTGCATGTGGCAGAGTGCTATAGATGTTCTTTCGTTTTCCCCCACACACACACTATGTCAGGCTTTGTACAGATTTCTTGTATAAAGAGGTTGAGAGATATGGTTGCATGTGGCAGAGTGCAATAGATGTGCTTTCGTTTTCCCCCACACACACACTATGTCAGGCTTTGCCCAGATTTCTTGCATAAAGAGGTTGAGAGATACGGTTGCGTGTTGTAGAGTGCAATAGATGTGCTTTCGTTTTCCCCCACACACACACTATGTCAGGCTTTGCCCAGATTTCTTGCATAAAGAGGTTGAGAGATACGGTTGCGTGTGGTAGAGTGCTATAGATGTTCTTTCGTCCCCCCCCCCACACACACTACGTCAGGCTTTGCCCAGATTTCTTGCATAAAGAGGTTGAGAGATATGGTTGCGTGTGGCAGAGTGCTATAGATGTTCTTTCGTTCCCCCCCCCACACACACACTACGTCAGGCTTTGCCCAGATTTCTTGCATAAAGAGGTTGAGAGATATGGATGCGTGTGGTACAGTGCAATAGATGTGCTTTCGTTTTCCCCCACACACACACTATGTCAGGCTTTGCCCAGATTTCTTGCATAAAGAGGTTGAGAGATACGGTTGCGTGTGGTAGAGTGCTATAGATGTTCTTTCGTTTTCCCCCACACACACACACACTATGTCAGGCTTTGCCCAGATTTCTTGCATAAAGAGGTTGAGAGATATGGTTGCATGTGGCAGAGTGCGATAGATGTGCTTTCGTTTTCCCCCACAAACACACTATGTCAGGCTTTGTCCAGATTTCTTGCATAAAGAGGTTGAGAGATACGGTTGCGTGTGGTACAGTGCTATAGATGTGCTTTCGTTTTCCCCCACACACACACTATGTCAGGCTTTGCCCAGATTTCTTGCATAAAGAGGTTGAGAGATATGGTTGCGTGTGGCAGAGTGCGATAGATGTGCTTTCGTTTTCCCCCACAAACACACTATGTCAGGCTTTGTCCAGATTTCTTGCATAAAGAGGTTAAGAGATACGGTTGCGTGTGGTACAGTGCTATAGATGTGCTTTCGTTTTCCCCCACACACACACTATGTCAGGCTTTGCCCAGATTTCTTGCATAAAGAGGTTGAGAGATACGGTTGCGTGTGGTAGAGTGCTATAGATGTTCTTTCGTTTTCCCCCACACACACACTATGTCAGGCTTTGCCCAGATTTCTTGCATAAAGAGGTTGAGAGATACGGTTGCGTGTGGCAGAGTGCGATAGATGTGCTTTCGTTTTCCCCCACACACACACTATTTCAGGCTTTGCCCAGATTTCTTGCATAAAGAGGTTGAGAGATACGGTTGCGTGTGGCAGAGTGCGATAGATGTGCTTTCGTTTTCCCCCACACACACACTATGTCAGGCTTTGCCCGGATTTCTTGCATAAAGAGGTTGAGAGATACGGTTGCGTGTGGTAGAGTGCTATAGATGTGCTTTCGTTTCCCCCCCCACACACACACTATGTCAGGCTTTGCCCAGATTTCTTGCATAAAGAGGTTGAGAGATACGGTTGCATGTGGCAGAGTGCTATAGATGTGCTTTCGTTTTTCAGGAAATAGAATAGTTTGATTCTTTTCTCATGCATTGTGGATCTTGACTCCATATGGCAAGGATTCAGCTTTGGTCAAGTGCTGTTTTTTTCAAGATCAGTGAGTGCAAACAGGTATATCTGAGTCACGGAGATATATATTACTTAACAAAGTGTTGAAGGAATTATTATAAACTAGTTTAACAGTTACAATGATGAAATTGCATTGTTCTGGCTATATAGAGAAGTTTTGCTATTGCATGATCTCAGCGTTAGAGTATATATTAAGTCATGGGATTGTGTAGGGACACAGGGACGTACCCTCTTGAAGTTCCACATTGATGGTATCCAAGTAAAGTTCAACAACAGGATATAATCTGATGACACTAAACAGATAAAAAATAAAATAAAAAAACACAGAAAAAGTGAAAAACACCAACTGCAGAAGCATAAAATCCAAAAATGTTTAATACTCTAGCACCTCAGCTAACAAGCCTTTCACAGAGTTAACATCACAGTAGCACAAGCTACATTTAAACAACAAATATCACATCATTAGTCAATTAAATAAAACAATTAAACATAAACTAATAGTTAACACATATTGCAAAAAAGCCTTCCTCTCAAGTTCTTTGTTTAAACCATGAGGCACCAAAGGGCCAAACTTTAAAATACAGACTGCTTCTTTGTATAGCAGTTTATTTTTAAGTGTAGCATCATCCTTAGCCAGAACTTGTTCTAAAATACATACTTTCAAACTGTTGTAAAACTCCAAGTGTACTACATGAAAATGTGCTGCCACAGGGCTATCCAAATTTTGATTCCTAATGTGTCTAACGTGTTCTTGTACTCTGATTTTAAACATTCTTTTAGTTTCTCCTGTACAGAAGAAACCACAAGGGCATGAGAGACAGTAAACCAATCCCTTGTACACACAGGAGAAAATAGCCGTCGGCTGAAAAGAAATGCCATTTAATTTATCAAAAGTCCTGACCACATGAATACAAATAGAACATTTACAACAGGAAACTGTACCAAAATTTTGTAGAGGAATAGTCAAATTAGTTAAAATTTCAGTAGGCATAGAAAAAAATTATGAACAACCATGTCTTTTATATTTCTGGCTCTCTTATAGTAGACAATAAAGGAGTCACGTAAATTCTTAACCCCAGACTTCTCCTTATGTAAAAATGTCCAGTAATATCTTAAGATTTTTACTAACTCAACACTATAAATATTATAAGAAGTGACAAACTATATTTTTATCACTGGTATTCCCTGCATGACTCCTATATCTATTCACAGACTTCATATTATCTGGAACATCAACCACACTAATGGTATCCCTTCTCAAGCACAACCATTTATTCAGAGAATTAATAATTAATTCATTACTATATCTCTTTTGTTTAAAGGCTATACAAGAATGTAGAATCTCTTCCTTGGGAGACTGAATGTTTTTACACAGCCTATTTATTTTGAATAGCTCATTATAAGGCAAAGCCTTTAAAATATGGGGTGGGTGGCAGCTGTTACTATCTACAAAATTAGTACTATCATCAATTTTTTTATGAATCTTTGTAATAATCATATTATTTACGATATTTAATTCCAAATCTAAAAAAAAACAACAGAAATGCCTTTTTGTACACCATCAAATTGTAGAACAAAACGGTTTTCCTGAAGAGAAGCTATAAAAGAATCCACTAGCCATGCACTGCCCTTACATAAAAAAATTAAATCATCAATAAATCTATTATAAAGAACAACATACTTATTAAAAAACTCTAACTTATAAAGAAACTCTAACTCAAATAAACCCATTACCAAGTTAGCATACATGGGTGCAAAAGATGCACCCATTGTTGTACCTTGCATCTGTTGATAGATGCAGTTGTTATATTCAAAATAGCTTCAAGTCCCACCTGATGTGTAATACTTGTGTAAAGGCTCTTGACATCATGAACCAGCCAAAAAAAGCCTTCTTGACAAGTGATGCGCTCAATATTTTTTAGAAAATGAAAAGAATCTCTTAAATAAGAGTCTAAACTAGTAACAGACCTAATACATAAGTATGAAGAAACAGACCCACATTATGAAAAATAATTCTCAGCTGCCACTATAGTCCTACCAGGAAGGGGAAAACGTTCTTAAGGATTTTTGGTAAGCAGTAAAATTTTGCCAAACAACTACCTTCCATTTTAAATTTAACCTCCACATCTTGCTTGGAAAGGTCTTTAACCCTTATGTATGTAACAAGTCTTTAAACCTGTCTATAGCTGCATAATATTCATGTTCACTAGCCACACGATATACATTACTGTCAGAAAGATGATCCATGCACATATTGAAATAATGCATACAATGCAACACAACTATTTTTTGACATTTGTCTGAGGGCTTAATAACAATATCCTTCCTAGTACTAAGACATTGCAATACATTCCATTCAGCCATGGTTAAATTATAACATACTTTAGTTTTTTTTTCTTTTTTAAAAGTGTTGACACTAACCTCAAGGCATAATTTACCATAGATGAAAACTCTTGAATGGTATTGTTAACAAAGGGGTGAATGTAATTACTACTATGTGGTACCTTAGAAGTATCTAAAAGACAGTACGCATTAATGTCATCATATGAATCCAGTGATGAATTACATGAGAAAAAATCACATTCCCCATCCTCTCCATCTGTGCCAAAGGAGGGGGCATCCTCAGACAAAATATTACTATTTTCAAAATAATCCAACAAATGTAATTTCCTAGACAGCTGAAACAATTCAATTTTACACACCTATAATCATGGCAAAGATGTGGGAATAAAATTTAACCCACTCTGTAATACTGATAATTCTGTACAAGACAAAGGGTTAACTGTAAGGTTTGCAATCAAGTTATCACCACTAGTAACACTAGTTGATTTTATTACATTGCAAACATTAGCATAGTCAATATCTTCTTTTCTTACTGTTAAAGTACTGTCCCTCCTTATTGTTCTGGAAATGTCCTCGTTTTCAATTATTATTATTATTGGTTCCTTGTCTGTTATAATTCCAAAAGTTCTTCTGCATATAATTGGACTGTTGGGACTGTGAAAGGGGAGAAAAAGCCCTAGTTTCATTATCAGATTCCCCAACACTACTGTTAACTTCAGAAGAGGCAAAAGAAACATGTACTTGCCATTTCCGCTTAGCGGAAGTGGCTCCAAAGTCTCCATATGTATTTTGTCTAACTGTCTTCTTGAAAATATTCTCGAGCTGTTATCTCAGAGATCCCTTTCTAGTTTATGAATCTTCCTTTTGATGATGTCACCAGAATTCTCCTCAAGTGAAGCATTCATTGGGCATAACAACTGCTCAAAACAGGCTGTATCAATTTGTGCAGAAAGGGTAGAACAAGAGACAGAAATTTCTTCCCGTACTTTTCATTGTTTAAGAACATCTCTTTCAAGTAAAATTTTGATCTATTCTTTAACACAATGATGGGCAGCTGCTACCCATCTAATTTCAAACTGTTTATCAGCAAGATCAGTGGAATTAAAAGGAGTAGTGGGGCATTTAACAAAACGCAGACCACCCCCCCCCCAGGCATAATATCAAGGTCTAGATATCTCTTAAGCCCCAAAATGTTATAATAAATCACATTTTCTTTGTTAAGCAGCCTCTCAAGGGAATCAATATTACTACAAATCTCAGTGGAAAAATTATTACCAGCCATAAGTCCACCAACATTCTGAAATGGACTGTCACCTCTCCTTGATCTACCTTCCTCCAAAAATCTTTCCCAAGACACAGGAGGCTGTGCATGCTGAGCTGAAGTGCCTTCCAACACTGCACCTGGTTGTAGATTATCCCTCAGAATTCCTGCAGAAAGGTAGTAAAAAGTCTGTTTGGTAGTTTGGTGTCATTATATGTGGAGGGGGTGTTACTGTCATGTGATCTGTACTGTTAAATGTTATGAAATTCAATGTTATGAGTTTTAGATGTTTTGGGTTTTAGATGTTCTGGTCTCAGTGTTATGAAATCAGATGTTATGGGTTTTAGATGTTTTAAAGGGGACCCATATACATATATATATATATATATATATATATATATATATATATATATATATATATATGGATCCCTATCACAACACCGACACGCCACAAACCCGACACACTCAAAACAACGACACCAAAACACTGAAAACGCACAAAACCGACAACTCACAAAACTGAACACCATAACACCGACACCCAAAACACCGACACCCAAAACGTAAACTACACATTACACACAACTATACATGCACTAACCGTAACCCAAACCCTAACCCTAAGGTCCGACACTACCGCACACTTACCCTACCTGCACCCTAACCCTAACTCACTTAACCCGCCACTAAACCTACATTCCGT